>NC_081422.1:85147781-85280281 GCF_949786415.1 Peromyscus eremicus | reverse complement strand
TGTTTTAATGCTTTCATCCTACACTCCTTGGTCTCAGAGGGGTGTTTGGAAAATGAACCGCCAAAACCCGGAGAAGACTCTAGGTCAAGTTTTCGTCCAAGAGTTTAAATTTTTAGTGACAGTCCTCTCTCATGGCTGCCTGAAATTTTGCACACAGTGCTGCACAAGCGAGCACCACCAATTATTCGTTTCCTTTGAAAACCATTATCAAGTTTTTCAAACCTTCTTTCATTTCACTCTTGTCATCCAGTGAAAAGGGAACTAACCACCATGTCAAGACAACCCAGCTGCCTAGCAACGCAGGGCCACATTTTAATTCTGACTTGCTTCTGGTCTTGACTAATAGAAAGTGACTATGGTAAGCCAGTCACAAAAGTTGTTTGTCACTTCTGAAATGCAAACAAAACTATATTGTTTTCCAAAGTATTGGGCGTGATTGATGTAAAGATTTACAGTAACATCATTCATTTTCCCTTGTGTTTTAGTAGGATTGATGTCATATCTTTTCATGCTTTATTAAATGCTTTAAAAAGGCTCAAAAAACATGACGCTTTTTGTCCATTAAGAAGTCTAAAAAGGAGGGTGTTTTTTTTCCTTTCCAGTGAACTAGGCTTCAACAACTTGTGAAGTTTAATGAGTCTATTCAACTAGTGTCAGCCACATCAATAAATAATTTAATAAGAAACTATCATTCATAAAGGAGAATGCAATTCAAACAATTACAGAGGAACAGACCAGACCAAGATCAACATTATGGGTAGAGGAAGAAAAGTTAAGATTTTAAATCAGGAGTCTCTAGGTTCGTTTATTAAAATTTCCCACAGTTCTACAGTCATGGCTTAAAAAAGCCGTAGGTTGCTATTCTTATAATTTTAATAATAAATCTCCACAAGTGTACATGTTGTGATGTCATAACATATTTAAGTCCCCTCTATGCATATAAGATGGCTATTCAAATTGAAGAACTAAACTGCCTAAAAGTAACCTTACTTGAATAGAAGTCAGTTAGCATAGTAGAAAGGTATTTCGTCACTAACTTAAAGTCCTCCAGAATTGCTACCCTCTGTAAACATATCTGAAATTCATTCCTAGATACATTAAAATGTAACAACCCATGCACAATTTGTCTATACATAAATTGGAAAAGGATAATGTTCATCAAATTGAAGTGAGATCTGAATATTAAAAAAAAAAAAACCTGCAAGCCTTAATTGTTATCTCCTTATGCAGCAAAAGTAAAATGTGCATAAAATGTTCTAAAACTTAAAGGGAAAAAATGCACAAAAATTAACCTGGAAAGACAGTAGAGATAGTTTTCTTCTCGATTTTGAAAAGAAATTCATAAAATCTTGTTTGTACTCTCAGATCTAGATATTAAGTAGGAAAGACAAATACATAGTTTGAGATGCTTTGAAAAAATGAACTCATCCTGTTGAACTGAAGTATCACACAATGATGAATAAGAAATGAAATTAAAGTTACATAGTCTGATAACTAAACAGAAAAGGAACTTATGCTTTTATGAAGCTTAAAGGATTTCATTCATAAGCGACATTTCATGCAATTGACCTGTATTAACATTCAATATGAACCCAAAAATATTAGTCTTAGTTGAAACAGGAGAACAGTTTCACTTAAAAAGAATAACTTTGGAAATATTTGATTACAGTAGCACTGTGAGATGCTTAAAAACACCTGGTTTGAGGCGTTCAGAGTGGAACCAACCTCCCGGTGCTCTAAACACAGGAGAAGTCACTTACATTCCTGGAACAGCAGTTTCTCTACCTATCAGTTTTGAATGATAACATACTCTTTGTGGGCACTGGGGCAATGAGGCCAGCTGGCTCTGTGTGGGACTCAGTATTAAACATGAATAATGACAATCACAAAACACTTTCCTTAAAAGGCCAGATTCTGAGATTAGTGGTCCCAATTCAATTCTGCCTGCTAACTCAGTGGTATTGAGCAAATGGCTCGCATTTATGACCAATAACTTCATCTAGAGAACAAGGCTTATAGAAGCACCTATATCTTAAGTTTGTTGTGAGCATCAAGAAAGATATTTCATGTAAAGAGCTTAAATGTTTCTCATTATGTTAAGTGCTTAATCAACACATTGATTGTCCATGCTAATATACTAGTATGCCTATGTTACTATTCACTTTCCTCAGGTATATATTCTGGTAAATTGTAACTAATAATTTCATGAGCTAATATTTCATATAACAAGAAAAGTGGAAGGAAACTTTTACATATTGACAATGCTGTCCACACTTATTAAATACTATCTTGAAATAAAAAGCATTTCTTTTCCAGCATATTGGCAAACCTCACGGTCCTCCAGCTCCACATCTAAGATGCTCCACCAACTGTGTCTAATTATTTTATATAGCCAGTGATCATGTGTCATCAGCATCACCAAGAGATAATAGTAGGCATAAACTGGTCATTTGAAACCCAAACCTGTGCTTGTTTGCTTTTTTAATCAGAATTTCTAGAGAATGACATATTTTTTCAGCCAAAAGCAACTTATAGAGATGTCTTCATCTTATGTAGATTTTTTTCCTTCTTACCATTAAATTAAATAGGCTAAAAACATGTAGACTTGAATGTTTTATCAGAATTCAGATTTCTGCCTTCTGTTTTAAAAAATGAAGAATTATAAGAGTGAAGCTGTTATAATGGAAACCCATAGTGACTGTGTTGCTGTAGCTCTTTCTGATGAGATCCAATCTCCCCCCAGGTTCTTCTTGTCCACGCTGCTTTTTCTTACAGGGCATTTATTTAGGATCATTAATGAAGATGCCTTGCTTCTTTGACCCAAGAACTCGAAGAATCGTGGATGTTTCATTTTGTATCTAACCTAATACTTATCGTTTTAATTTACATAGATTTTAGTTGAGTTATAGTGATGAAAATAAATGCACTATTAGCATTGAAATCATTGTTTTAAACCTCTCCTTGTCTTTTTCTAAAATGCCCAGACCAAGTTATTTGGAAATTTTATTTGTCCTGTTTTTCAAAAGTTAAAAAAAAAAAAAGTAGGGTGGGGAAAATTAACTGCATTCATTTTTCAATTGTTTTTTCAAGTGAGCATTGTCATGGACCATGTGCAATTCAGTCAGTTAAACTTATCTACTAATTAAATGGCAAACAGATTATTATATACTGATGGATAGCAGAGAAGTGGGGATTTGTATCAGAACGTCTTACTGCAATCAGTACTAAATTGTCATTTTCAAGCCGAGCATGGTGGCTCATATCTACAATCCCAGCACATGTGGACTGAAGAGTGCTGTGACTCCAGGGCCAGTCTGGAATACACAGCAAGTCCCAGGCCAAGATGAACTGTGAAGTGAAGTCCTGTCTCATCACTCCCCATCCAAAGCCAGACTGTGCCTTTGTTACAGTGGAGTCCAGTGGAATCTGGAAGGATGCTAGTGGCTGCAAAGTAGACTTCTTGGCCCTCTGCCTGGATTCATGGCCTCTGCCTTATTGTGTAAAGTCTAATCATGGATGGAAGCAAGCAATCTGATTCACACTGATTGTTCAATGCTCTAAGTAGATGGTTCATTCTTTAAATATAGACATTTTATCTTGTTTGAAATCCAATCCAAATTTAAAACTATTCACATAAGTAAGAATCTCAAAAATAAATTGTGTTTTTCATGATCATTTGCTTAGTGTGCTCTATTTATAAGTATTCTTATTTAAGTGTACGGAATGTTTTTAATTTACCAAGTTTAAAACGTCTTTGCTTAAGAAAATTTCAGTATATGATGCTACACTACATTTTCATTTAATGTTCAACTGCTTATTTGTTAATGCTTTGTTCATTTCCTATCATAAGATGTTGATCTCTAAGAACCACTTGGTACCACTGAAATAAAAAAACGTTTAATATCATTTTCAAGTCACAGGTATTATTATTTTTATGTAATGTCTCTTGATGTCTATTACCACAGTGTTTAATTACACTTGTCAAGACAGATATTAACACAGAAATGAATATAATAAAACAGAAGAATTTAAAAAAGAGATTTCAGTATTAAGTCAATGCATTGGCTAGTTAAGTTCTACCTAGAGCCACATATGTATTTCCAGTTCTTAAGTTTTCATTATCCTTCCGAATGCTAAATAATGATGTTTTGTTAATTTCTTAACTGGACACAAAAACAAGAAAATACTTACAAATTGTCTGCAAGTGGGATGGCTTGAGGAAAGACAATTTGTGCACAGTCTCTAGATTCAGAATGAGTTGGAAGCCATGTTTCTATAGCTTCAAGAAGGGACAGAACCTCCTGAATCACACCACACATGCTGGGTTGCTTTCTAGCTCCTTCTTCTAGTAAAAAGAAAGGAAACTCTCTCCCCACTTCTTTCTATCTGTCTATCTATCTATCTATCTATCTATCTATCATCTAACTATATCTATCTGTCTATCTATCATCTATCTATCAATCATTTATCTAGCTATCATCTGTCTATCTCTCCCCTTCCCCATACACCTCCTCCCCTTTCCTTCCCCTCCCCCACCCCTTTTCTTCTACCTTCTTTCCCCTCCCTCTCCTTCCTACTCCCTTCCTCCTCCCTCTCCCTCCTTCTTCCCATTTCTTTCTGTCTCCCTCCCCTTCCCTTTCCTTCTCTCCCTCCTCTGTCTTCCCTCTCTTCTTTACTTCTGTTATTCCTTCTTTCTTTTAAGGACACTGTTGATTAGACTGTTCCTGTACCCCAGTCTTATTTGGGATTTGTATGTTTCCTCTGTCTCTCTTCAAACTACTATCTCACAAGAAAGGTAAGACAAAGAAGTTTGCAGAGCCATTCGCATTGTCTCCACTTATGATACAAAATTCAGTAATTGGGACTGAACATTAATAAATGAAAAGTATTCTCTTATGCATAGAATTATTTGTCACAATGTAATTTTAATCATCTCTTTGCTTCAAAATCTACCCCTTTCATGTCCTACAGTTTTGTTTTACTATTCTTTTTGTTGTTGTTGTTGTTGTTATCTTGTCAAGATGTTTCCAAATCATGATGTATTTTAATGAACATTTCCAGAACTGCTTCGAGAAATGAAAACTAAATAAAAAACATTTCTGACCTTAGAGTTGCTTTTAACTTACTAAGGAAGAACATAGAAAAGATTTTAGTGACTAGAAACATGAAGATCCACATACTGAACTATAAACAAAGCAACAGCAAAAGATGGTCACATATGGACTCAAAGGAAAGGTTCCCAGGGCAGCTAAGGCACTAGCAGAACCATTTGAGTTAGCTCGCTGCTGCAGCGCAGGCATGCACACAGCCCTGCAAGCGTAGAAAGGCAGAGGACATATTGGACGACAGCAAGGGATCTGCCTGGTGGGAAGCACAGAGCAGAATTAAAAACAGAGAAGAGATGATGAAATTTAGATAGCACTGGAAAGACAGTTTAGAACAACGCCATCGTTTTCTTTGGCGACAAGGTAGTTTTATTCCAATTCTTAGTGCATTTTTAAAACTACAGGTTGAATTAATCAAAGGGACTGCTGTATTGTATCACCAGTTTGCCCAAACAATTTTGTATTTATTTGTATAAAAGGAGCCATTCTAGAAGGTTAATTCATTAGTAATATTTCTGCTTCACACAGATTTTACTTATATGAATGAACTTTGTGAGTTTTTAAAAGATAATAACAATGTTTAAACTACATTAATTTTCTTAAGACTTCTTTTTTATTTTTGTATGTATGAGTGTTTTGCCTGCAAGTATGTCTGTGTGTTATGTGTCTGTCTAGTGCCCACAGAGACTAGAAGAGGATATCAAGGCCACTGGAATTAGAGTTAAGGATGCTTGTGAGCTGCTAGGTAGGGCGCTGGGAACCAAACCTGGTTCCCTGAAAGAATAACCAGTCTTCTTAAATTTTGAGCCATCTCTCCAGTCACCTATATTAATTTTAAATAGAGAATTAGTCAAATGAATTTTTGAACAATGAAATACTATGGATTAAGTAAAAGAGGTCAAATAACAATATTGGATTATATGAAATTGATATTCACAACATAGACTTTTTTAAGGGAATAGAAAGCCATTCCTAAATACCAGGAAAACCTGATGGCTTACACAAGTAATCTTAGCACTCAGTCAGATGAGGCAGGAGGATAGCAAGTTAGAAGCCAGTTATGACCACACAGAGAGATCCACACCAGCCTTATTTACATAGCAAATCCACTTTAAGAACCACATAAAGTTTAAACATAATCCAACCAGACACACACTACCAAATACACACCCAGTACTAGGAGTGGGTTACCTCTTTTGAGTTGTTGGCCAATGGGCCCCATAGGTCACCGCAAGCATTACAAGGTATTAACAAAATTATTGGTTACCCACTAGAACTTGACAGTAATACCCCACTGCTGAAGACTCCACAAACTTAGGCTATAGAACATGGAGAAATCTGATACTCAACTGGAAGTTTCATCTCTATCAGCTACAGTTAACATGCCAGAGAGTGCAATACATCAGTCTCACCCAGTTGTGAACCCTAAAAGCTACAATAACAACTGGCCTGCTGATATATGCTCCACAAATACTGTGAGAGTAACCAATGACTTTTTGATTGGATTTAAGGCTGGTTCCACAGGATGAAATCCATTTTTGACATTGACAAGGAAGCCAAGAACCCGAGGCTAGACAGGTAGGTAATGGGCCCTAGTGGAAAATGTGTTGTCATGCTAAAGGACCATAGTAATAAAGACTCCTGATGACATATTGCTATACCCACAGATCAATCAGTGTATCACTCAACCTGCATCAGAGAAGCTTCTTCTTGCAGTAAATGGCAATTAACACAGAAATCACAGTTCTTTTGGTGAAACAAAGACAATTTTTACGATTATTTCCAATATATTCTTCATATATAGTATATAGATAAAGCAGTGAATACTGTGACGGTGATTTTTTCTAACCCTTGGACTCAAAGTTTCTGTTTCTGTGATGATACAGTGTGCTGACTAGTCTCATGCCAACTTGACACAAGCTACAGTCATCTGAAAGGAGGGAACCTCAACTAAAAAATACCTCAGTAAGACCCAACTGTAAGGCATTTTTCACTAGTGACTGGTGGGAGAAGGCCCATCCCATTGTGGATGGTGCGATCCATGAGTTAATGGTCCTGGGTTCTATAAAAGAGCAGAATGAGCAAGCTATGATGGGAAAGCCAGTAAGGAGCACCCTCCATGGCCTCTGCATCAGCTCCTGCCTGGTTTGAGTTCCTGCCCTGATTCCCTCAGTGATGGACTGTTACCTGGAAGTGTAAGTGAAATAAACCATTTCTTCCCCAAATTGTATTTTTGTTCATTATGTTTCATTGTAGCAATTGTTAACTCTAACTAGGACTAAGGAAAATTCTATCCTAATAATTGGGCTTTATTAATTATTAACCTTTATTAAACTAATTTAATTAACCTTTATTAAATTTGGGCTATTAAAACATTGGTTAAAATTCTCTGTAAGTCTTCTACCACTTATTATGAAAGTATATACATGTATGTATATTTATTTATACCGCTAATTGCACACAGACATGCATAGTTTTAGCTATAGTTAATTCAATAGTTCTATTTATTAATTAGATACATGAATAAATATATTTATACAATTATCATTATTTTAATGATCTTGATGACATAAGCTTTCTTTATATAATGCATATTTTGATTAAAAATTTTGTCTTAACATTTTTGTTGCATTTTATCTTACTTAGATTATTTTCAAAATTTCTAAGCTTCCACTTACCAGATAATTCAAACAACAAATTAGTAGAAATTTGCTCATTAGACAAATATAACACTACGTTTTTATAAAGACTTTAAAGAATACTGATTAAATATGTTCCGTTTTCAGTGGACTTCAAGATAAAATTATTAGAAATAATTTTAGATGGGGTTCCTTACTCTCACAACAATTTTTGAAAAATAAAAATACTATAGTTCCTTGTATTTTATCAATGTTTTGAAAGGAAACATCAATATTTAGTATAGAACAGACTATTAAAATGTCACTTCATTTTTGAGTAAAGAATGATTTGGTAGCCATTTATCGGAACAGCTATAAATCATCATTGTATTATTTTGTAAGCAAAAAGCTTGAACGACACAGTCTACATGCCAGCAACTCCATCTTCCACTCACGTTGTGGCAGATTAATATCAGCTTAGCCGAAACATCCAAACTTGTGCTGTTGGCAATGCAGCCATCTGTTTTTAATGAATATCTGGGGTCCATTTTCCAGTTAAGCTTCTCTTATTGTGTGTTTGTTGCTTTTTCAGAGCTATCTGCATAATTGCTTAAAGATTTTACTGCAAAATTAATATCCTTGCTGTGTACAAGGGAACAGGGCAAAAACCAGGACGACAGAGCCTGAGATGAGGTGAAAAGCCAATCCAATTTCTCCTTGCAGCATAGAAACCTCCTCAGGACTGGCTTTATCTGGTAATCCACATTTAAACTTTAACCTGTAGGGGGCTCTTTGTGTTAGATAATGTCAGCATACATGGAAACTGAATCACTAATCAGATTAATTATATTCTGTAAGACTCCAGAGCTTCTGTAGAAGGACATGGCATCCAGGCTGCACGTTATTGCTGGCAGTAGCAAAGATGGTGGAAGAATTTGTCATTTTTTTAAAAAGAATAACAGAATCAAAAGGAAATGCTCAAATATTTGGAACTTTCAATGAACCTGTAAGAGAGCATAACTGAAGGCTAATATGAAATTTATAATTCATAAGCCTGTAGAGTGAATATGTGAGTTATTTCAATGTCTTTATATTTTTGGTATTACAAAGCACAAATAAAAATAATTGCTACTGTAACTGTACCAAATTTTCATCATTAATATTTTAATATATTATAGACATTTATAAATCATGTCACATAAGTATATATGACATATATAAAACAACCAACTGATGATGTATTATTTGAAACCCTTTATCAAAAGTTGTGAGGATTCTTTAATTAAAAAGAATAGTAGATGTAACCGGGAATCTTAAGGAGAAAGTGAAAATGTTAGATTCTGAAGGACCAATGTTTTTATAAAACATGATGCAAAGAAACTAAGTCATAAATTGTTTTTTAATGCAAAGAAGGAATGGAATTAAAATGTCAGTGGACTAAATATTTTCTAGAGAAACAAATCTTTCTAAACAAAAATGAAAGAAGGAAGTAGCTGAATTTTGTGGAAAACAGCTTGAAGCATGACCAGGTAATTGCGGGGAAAACTTAATTACATGTGAAATTTTGTGCATACCAAAATCTCCCCTTGCACTTTAAATCAACAGATAGTTTTTAGTGTATGGTAGGCAACACTAATGCTTCCTAATAAAATTACTACAATGATAATCTTGATGAAAGAGTATGCCAGGGAATAGATACAGAAATCATTTCATGATAACAATTTTGAAAGAGCTTTATGATTCTTGTGTTTAATTAGGAGTATAAAAACCTACATTTGCTCATTTTTTTCACTACAAAAAGCTATATTAAGAAAAATCTATTTCTAAGAGTTTGTAATCCCATGTATGGAACTTGGTCTTTTTAAATCAGTTATAAAATATTGCTAATAAAAACAATAATCACTCACACAAATTAAAAATAATTTCAGATGTAGAACAACCAAATGAAATGAAAAAAGGGATGTTGATAACACCAGAAATATTAATCTATATTTTAATTATTAGACATACATTTTCATGAATGAACTGATAAATGTTAAAACGCTGCTTGTGGTATAAATATATACTTCCATTTGATAAAATTTCGCTGACTTAAATCAAGGATTTCTGAAATTGTAGACCTAAACACACATTTTCTATTTACAGTAATAAAATTTTATCTGCAACATATCCTTAAATTTTTAATTACAATATTTTATTATAGTATTTTGTTGGTGTACATTCATTGTACATAGTGATGGATGTACATAAAGACAGATGTTTTTATTCAAGTGTCTCATTCACTTTGGTCACATTCATCCACATGGCTCCCTCTGTTCTCCCCCCACTAGTCTCTGTTTTTCCCAACACAGTTCTGCTCTGCACTAATGTCATATCTATAAATGATTTTATTTAACTATACAAGATCTGAGATCCAAAAGATATTAAAAAATATGGTATGTGTCTTTCTGATTCTGACTTTTTTTGCTTACTATGTTGGTATACAGTTGTGTCTGCTATCCTGCGAATTACTTAATCTCATTCTTTATAATTAAGTGAAACTTCATTGCATTTATGTGCCACATTTTATTATCCATTCATCTGTTAACTGATACATAGATCGAGTCTATAACTTGGCTATTGTGAATAGTGCTGCAGTAAATGAATGTGCCAATATTTCTGTGATATGCCCATTTGCAGTCCTTAAGGCATACCCAGGCTAGGTCACATGGTAGTTCTATTTATAGTGTTTAGAGGACTCTGCAGACTGATTACCATAGTGGCTGGCTTAATTTATATTTCCTCCATCAGTATGTATAAGGGTTTCCTTTACCACTACCTCCTCACCAGCACATGTTGTTGTTGTTGTTGTTCTTGTTGTCATTATTATTATTTTATTATTAATGGCTGCCATTCAGACTAAAGTGAGATGGGAATCTTGATGTACTTTTAATTTGCATTTCCTTGCTAGCTAAGACTGTTATTTTTTATATGTTCATTAGCCATTTATACGTTGCCTTTTCAAAGCTGTCTGTTTGTTTAATTAACCCATTTACTGATTGAGTTGTTTAAGTTTTGGGAATTTACTTATTTGGGTTGCTTATATGGTCTCTAGATATTAATTCCATGTCAAATGTATAACTTTCCAATAGGTCCTCTCATAATACAACCCTTCCTTTTCACCAAATTGTTTTTTTTTTTTTTTTGCTTTACAGAAGTTTTTAAGTTTCAGACAATACCACTTGTCACTTCTTAGATTTATTTCTTGAAATGTTAGAGTCCTTGTTCAGAAAACTTATCTACATCCATAATTTGCATTAAGGATTTTGATCCATTTTGTGGGTGAGATATGAAATCTTGCTCTGTTCCTGTGAATTTGGTTACCTATGTTTTCCAAACCAAAATTCCAGCACCATTTCTCAAAGAGGATATCTTTACTCCAGGGTGTAGTTTTGGTATTCAGATGAAGTAATGCCACATTTGGGGTTACGTCTGAGTCCTCTATCATATTCATTGATCTCTGTGTCTGTTTTATGTCAGGACTGTTTTTTGTCCCTATAGAATTGTAGCATAAGTTAAGATTGCTCTTGGTTATTTTGGCTAGCTAGGGTCTTCTGGGCTTCCATGTGAATTTTAAGAATTTTTCTGATTCTGTAAAGAATGTCATTGAAATTTGGATGAAGATTACATTGAAATTGTAATATCTTTTAATGCATTCATCTTAGTGATATTAATTTTGTCAGTAAGCATTGTCCATGCTCTAGTGTCTTCTTCAATTCTTTCTTCAGTTTCACATGTTTTTCATTGTAGAGGTCTTTCATTTCTGTGGCTAAGTTTATTGCTGGGTTTTTTTTTCTTGAGACTCTATAAATGAGATTGTTTTGGTTTCTTTTTTCAGTATGTTCATTGTTGGTATATAGATAATCTATTGGTTTTTATACGTTGATTTTTGCATCCTACTATTTTGTTGAAAATACTTATCAGTTCTAGGAATTTTGTAGTAGGACATTTAGAGTCTCCTACACACAGGATTATAGCAGGTAAAATTATAGAAACTTTGACTTCTTTCTTTTACTTCACTTTTATTTTGTTTTCTTATCTTATCATTCTAGCTAAGACTTCAAGGATGCATTGAATAAGAGCAGAGAAAATAGATAACTTTGTTTAATACCTGATTTTTATAGAAATGTTTTGAAAATTTCCCTGTTTAAGTGTTGATTATGTGTTAGTCATGAACACATTTGTTGCATTTTGTATTTATTATGTGTTTCTAGCACTAGTTTCTTCAAGGCTATTATCACCAAGGGATGTTGGACTCTGTCAAAGGATTATTTGAATTAATTGGCATGATAATGTGATTTATATCCTTGATTCTATGTGGTGTATGATGTATTGGTTTGCGTACATCATCCTTCTCTTCCAACCCCAGAATGAAGATGACTTGTTCATTAAATGATGTTTTTGCTGTGTCATTGCACTCATTTTACAATTATCTAACTGAGAAACTCTGTATCTATATGCATAAGATGAGCTTATGGTTCTCTCCCTGCCTCCTCCCCCCACTGTGTGTGTGTGTGTGTGTGTGTGTGTGTGTGTGTGTGTGTGTGTGTGCGTGTGCATGTGTTTATTGAATTCTGGTATCTGGGCAATACAGACTGTGTGAAATGATTTTGGTATAATTCCTTACATTTCTGTTTTATGGTATATCTGGAGGAGCATTCTTGTTTGTTCTTTAAAAAATATGGCAGAATTTAACAGTGAATCCACCTTGGCCTGGGCTTTTATTTTTTTATTTAGAAGACCTTTTATTTCTATTTCAGTCTCATTATTTGTTACATATCTGTCAACATTGTTCATAGACATTTAGATTAGTGTGTATCTCTCACTCTTCAGCAAAGGAGATTCCTTTTTGCAACATGTGGAGACTGTTACAGAGATCCACAACTCATAAAAAGGCAGAGCACAAGTGATTGTTGGGATCCCTGACACAACTGGTCCATCAACAGCACAATCACTACACTTAAAGATCATAGAAGTGAGGACAAAAAGATTGTAAGAGCCAGAGGACCAGGACCCTGTTGCTAGATGCTATTTTCTAGACATGGGAGGGAAGCTGCTCTCCTGAAATCACAAAATACAGTTGTTTAAACAAGACCTGTATAATGCCAATGCTAGTTGACATGCTAACATGGATGAGAGAAATTTCACAAGGCCCCACCTCTATGTGAAGAACTATAATAACCAGTGGCTGTTGAGAGAGGAAGAGTCAGTGTTCTCTAATATGAGTTCCTTGATGGATTTCTTAATCCAAACTGATCAGCCCAAAACCCATGTACATATGAATATATGAACAACATTAGTTGGATTCAGTTAGCTGTGAGTGTGTGTGTGTGTGTGTGTGTGTGTGTGTGTGTGTGTGTGAAACGATAATAACTAAATAAGCAGTCATGAATTTGAAGGGAGTGGAGGGACATGGAAGAGTTTTAGGGAAGAAAAGGAAAGGTGAAAGAAAAGGAAAGGATGAAATTCATAAATTTCATTTATGAAATTCTCAACAATAAATAAAAAATGTTCACATTCAATAAAATATCTGAAAAAAAATGTTTTCTGTTCCCCATGGCCTGTCACTTGAGAACCAAGAAGAGCTTTATACCTCATATAAGTAGCCACCCCACCCCAAAGCCAACCATAGCCCTACCACCTCCTCAGTACCACATGGAGCAATGCACATCAGATAGGTAGCACTACCTACCTGCTGACCCAGGTCCCACTCCCTGAGGAATGCACAGAGTTGCACATTTCCCACAGGTAGTTAGTCCACCCTGTAGACATCAGCTCTGTAGCCTGAAGACAACATAGAGCCATATATCCCCCAGGGCCTCCTGACAAAACACCCAGTGAACCAAGATTTCCCACCTCCATTGTCAGGTTAGCCAGAACATACTCAAGGTAGATAAACTATTGGAGAGCCACACCAGAAGGCAACAGAAGAGTAGACCAGCAAGTGATGTGCTGACCCTTGGATAGTGGTATTAAGATGGATAGCAGTAGGCTATCAAAGGTCTGTAGCCCTAAATACAAATGCTACAAAAGAAAACAAAGTCTCAACCCTTTTACAACTTAATGTTCTCACAAACAATATACACCCATACAGTGAAAGGTGATTTAAGCTACAATAAAAAAAAAAAGATGTAACTAACAGACTACCCCAGAAACATAAGTCTAGGCACAAAAACAAGTGATGTGAAAAACTAAGACATTATAGCCCACCAAAAATACTAATCTCATAATAATAAGCCCAAATGAGAAAACTGTGTAAAATAATTCAGACAATTTAAAAGAGTAATCAGGAGTACGGCCAAGGAACACACACAAAATAAAACAACAAAGAGACAGCTGAAATAAGAAAGTCCGTTCAACATATAAAAGCTGAACCCAATGAACAGAGTTACTGAAGAAAATCCAGAATAAAGTGATGCTAGAACTGAACAGTTCAGTAAGCCACTGTAAAACTCAGTGGGAAAGCCTCACCAACAGAATGGATCATATAGAAAATGGAGACTTGAGGTTTCAGGAAAAAGAGGAGAAATCCAATCACTCACTGCAAGTCAATGCAGATATTTTAACAAATGGATCAGAACACAGGAAAGACTTAGAAATCCATGAAAATGTCTACTCTTGTAATTATTCATATAGAAGAAAAAGAATACCATAATGAGGGCATATATAAGATTTCAATAAAGTCACAGAAGAGTTTCCCAAAACCTAGAGATGCCCAGCCAGGTGCAAGGGATCTACAAAATGGACAAAGCCAGAAAAGGAACTTCCCATATCACATTTTAATTAAAACACCAAAAATACAGAGTAAAGACAGCTGTGAGGGAGAACAGGAATGTTACTTATAAAATCAGGCCCATCAGAAAAATCCCTAAGTTTTTGACAGAAACTTTAAAGCCAGAAGAGTCTGAAAAGATGTAACATTATTTTTACCCTGTTACCCTTTTTCCTCTCAATAATTCCCCAACTTGTTCCCATTTACCAGCCAAATAATTAATTTGCTGAGAAAGAAATCAGGAAACAATTTCCATTCCCAGTAAATTAAAAAGCACCTGGCCATAAACCTAACTAAGGAAGTGTAAGACCCCTATAATGAAAACTGTAAAACACTAAACATAAAACATTGAAGAAGACACTAAAGATAGAATGACCTCTTCTGCTCATAAATCAGCAGAATTAATATTACAAAAGCCCTATATCAGAAAAAAAGTCTTTTCAACAAATGGTCATGGGAAAACCGGATATCTGTTTGTAGAAGACAGAAGCTAGGACAATGCCTTCCACCCTCAACAGAAGTCAACTCGAAATGAATGAGACCTTATGTTTCAGAACTTTTAATGCTTACTTACAATTTTATTTCTACTTATGTTTATCTAATTATTTTACCTTAACAAATTTTTATTTTAATTAAAAAATAATTACATTATTTCCCCTTCCTTTTCCTCATTCTAACTTCTGCTGTGTCCTCTTCCTTCAACATCTCCCATAACCACCTTTACTTCTTTCCCAATTAAAGCCCCCTCCCCATTTTTGCCATATCCTCCTTTAGAGAAAGGGGAATAGCAGGATCCAAGTTTCAGATTTTTTAAATTACTTTTGTCTATGATTTTAAGTTGTAAAGATCATCATTGCTCTATCAATATTCCCAAGTGGAATTTCAGTCTATTTTTGTATAAGAACATATTCTACGCAAACTTTTTTACTATACAGTCTACTGAAACAAAACCAACAAGCAAAACACATAACTATATCATAAAAAGACCACTAAATAATGATTGTGTTTAGTTAGAATAATTAAAAGTGGCCGTGCGGCAGTGGCACACGCCTTTAATCCCAGCACTTGGGAGACAAAGCCAGGCAGATCTCTGTGAGTTCAAGGCCAGCCAAAACTACACAGAGAAACCTTGTCTCGAAAAACCAAAAAGAAAAAAAAATAGTAACTAAAAGTGTGTACAACATCAGAGGTGATGTTCACATCACCTGGCAAGTTTAAGCTTATAATGGACAGTGAATGTGGTCCTGATGACCTACTCACCAGAATACCATACATCCAGATCTTCAAAGCATCAGACAAACTCTATGACTTTTTATAAATCATGACAGAAAATTGTTGTTAGTTCATAATCTATAAAAGAAACCTTAAATTTGTAGTTTTAATTTAAATGATCCTAAATGTTGAACATAAATGACATGGAAAGATGTTTTTGACATAAGTATAAATATTCATAAATGTTTAAAGTTGCACATAATAAAACAAAATCCATAAGGTCTCCATTCTGGGATATATGATCATAACTACTACATAAGAATGTAGGAAGTTCATCAGTCTGGTTTATGCAGATAATCAGATTAGCAGTTTGAGTCACTTGCTCTTCTATGCCTCATGCAGTTCTCTACCTGGTACTTTAGCTAAACTAGCCATTTGTTTAACTTTTTTCCTACTGAAATTGTTTTTACCTTATCTCCCCATATCAGTCACTGAGACAGGAAACATGAGGTTCAACTCCTGGGTGATATACTTATTGAAGATCCACAATGCAAAAACATTTATTATAATTTAAGCAGTGGGCAGAAACACAGATAATGTATTTTCTGATCTTTCTTGGTGAAAATCCCAAGGTCATCATGCACCTAATATTATTACCTATACTCCTTGTTCAGTGGAAGGAGAACTGCACAGTGCTTTAAATAAAACAAAAAACAAAACACACACAAAAATGCTTACATGACTCCTTCCATAGAAGAAAATCCCCTTTGGAACAGAAAGCAGCTGTGGAGACATCTGTGGGCTGAAGAGAATCCTAAAAGAACAATTGCATGTACATCTGTTGAGATAAAATAAGTGGCAGATAAAATGTGCATAAAGAGTTTACATTTTGTGGATAGCACTGGAAATGTATAAGAATAAAATGAGGCTCATAAACATCTTTTTTACTTCATCATCAACTCTTCAGTGAACTAAGATGTATCCATAAAAGAACAGATAGGGTCAAGTTTAAGGGGCACAAAGTTGCTTAGTGCCTTCTTTTTGCAGAATAAATACAACTGTTCATTTTCTCTCCCTCAGTGATCACCATATATTTTTAATGACCATCACTAAGAGAAGTTTCAACAGCATCCACTATTTCACGTGTCTTGTCCCACAATGTATTCATTCCTTCAGTAGCCTAGAATGTACATCAAAGTTTTCATAATAGCAAAATTTTAAATGGACTACACATACAATATACTAAGACATGGAGCAAGTCAAGTGTTCTAATAGAATCATATGTGGTTGGTATATTGTATACCCCAATAAACATATCTGGGGGTCAGAGAACAGAACAGTCACTAGATTAGACATAGAGGCCAGGCAGTGGTGCCACACATACCTTTAATCTTATCATTTTGTGGGGAGGTCCATCTGGATCTCTGTGAGTTCAAGGTCACACTGGAAACAGAGCCAGGCAATGGTGGCACACATCTTTAATCCCAGGATTTGAAGTCTTATGTCTTTGCTTGGGAAAGACACACACCTTTAATCCCAGGAAGTAATATGGCAGGACAAAGAAAGATATATAGTGCATGAGGAAACAGGAACTTGCTCTCTTGAGGCTCAGGACCAGGAACCAGAGCTTTTAAGCAGCTCAACTGAGACCCACAGGGGTGAGAACTCAGAGGCTTCCAGTCTGAGGAAACAGGATCAGCTGAGGAGTTGGCAAGGTGAGGTTGGCTGTGTCTTGTTCTGTCTCTCTGATCTTTCAGAATTAACCCCAATATTTGGCTCCAGGGTTTTTATTAATAAGACCTTTTAAGATTCCTGTTACAATCACATAACTGATCACATGGTCTCATTGTCATAAATTTCTCCAATGGGGGAGGGTCAGGAATTAGAACAAACTGTGATGGCATAAAAGTATGAAATACATATTAAAATCTAAAAAAAAAATTAAAAATTTAAATACAGATATCCATGTCCAGATCAGCAAAGGAACTTGAATAGTGGCAGAACCTAGAAAAGAACCTAGGAGTCTTGGCTTTAACACAAATAGTTTTACATTATACCTCTAATTATCTTAGAAATAGCTTCAACTATTATAAACTTTCATTATGACTTGAAATAAAATATCATGTGGCCAGATATGACATTCTGCATAGTTTGCTATGCTGTTAAATTATCCTAGGTCAGATAAAAGACATCAACCTCTTGTTCTTAAAACCCTGAACAAGATTCTATAAACAGTCACAAAAAATAGAAATGAGTCATGTGGAGATGTAAATACAAAACCTAATCAGTAAACCAAGTCTGTCAATGTCCCATATCTGAAGATCAGTAGTTAATGTGGTCTTATAGCTAGAGTTTTTATAATTTAATATCATTTTTTAATTATTCAAGCCAAAAATGCAAAAGTAATTATCTTTTTTTATTTTATTGTTATTACTTCTTTGAGCATTTTATATGTATTTTGATCATCTTCACCATACTCCTCCAGCACAAATTGCTCTTGATGGGGAAAAAAAGCAATCACTGAATTGGGTGGGTAAGGAATGGGTATTAGATCTGGAATGTAGTCTCTTTATACATTAAAAACTATTTTCTCACAACAATGTAATTTTAATGGTTACCTGAAGTTACTTTGATTTTTCAACATTTTTTAATAGTTAATTTAATAGCTCTGACATTTATTATAGGTAAAATTATTTTAAAAAGAAGAGACAAATGAGCACTTATACATCATGCATTTTATATTGGGAAAGCCCAGTGTAATCATGTGAATCAATAGAAATGTTTTAGTATAAATAAGAATCACAAAAAATAATTAATAATTCTAAGACAAATTTTATTCAGAGTCTGTCATAGAGGAAAATTATACTCAAAGTAGCAAAGAAGAGTAAAATTCATAGATAAAAATATTTATGTGTAGTCAATATTAACCTAAAAAGAAAATAAATGAAAGGTGTATTAAGGTAGCAAATGGAGGCCCAAGTATATGCAAAGACTTATTATGGAAGTAATTAGAGAATTTAGTACCATAAACATATACAATTTATCACAGTCAATCTATAAACTTTACTATAAAAATGTAATGTTACTCATAACACCAAAGGGATTTATTTCAGGTTTTCCAAATGATTCATAAGTTAATTTGGAGGATACTAAACACAGACACACACAGACACACACACACACACACACACACACACACACACACACAGAGAGAGAGAGAGAGAGAGAGAGAGAGAGAGAGAGAGAGAGAGAGAGAGAGAGAGAGTTTGGCATAGCAATAACAATTTTACTATACAAAATATTGGCATATTATTCTAAAGATATAGTAAGACAGCTTGATATTCACACAAGCATTGATACACAGGATATAAAATGCAGACATACTTGATAGTTTTAATGTCAGTTTTAACTGACAAAATCAAGAACCACCTAGTAAGAGAGCCTAAATGATAAATTATTACCACTGCCTAGGGGACCAGCCTGCAGCACCCCAGCGCTCAAAGGGAATCCAGGGAGTCCGCATACTAGACTTTTTTATCTGAGGGGGTAAGGGGAAAAGACACTCACACCCTCTCTTGATGGTTTCCTTCAGACCTTTTCTTTATTCTTCTTTTGTATTCTGATTCTGTTTTCTTATCTCTATCTAGAAATGTTCTTTCTGTCTCTCTTGATGTTTTCCTTCTAACTCTTTCTTTATTCTTGATATTTTTCCTTTAATTCTTTCTAACTCACTATTTATTCTTAATGTTTTCCTTCTCATTACTTTTACTCTATTTTTATTCCTTCCCTTACAGCTTATATACCCCAGCAAAATCTTTCAGGCAATATAAAAATTAAAATGTGGTTACATTCTATTTTTCAAGTGAATGATTACAAGGAATACAAGTAAGAAACAGCACATTTTCCATATCCTTTAACATTATTATTGGGAGATTTATTAAGGCAACTCCAGGTAGTTAAAAGGGAGGTTTATTTTTGGGGTAACTTACAACAAGTAAAGGGATAGGTTACAGGATCTGGGACAGGTGAAGTGCAGCCCAGAAGTGTTCTCTGAAGAACTCTGCTCGGTCTACCCTCCAACATCCAGGATCACCAGGAACCAAGAGAGCCAGCACATCCAGATCTCAGGTCTTAAGTGCTCTGGTCTTGGTCCCACCTCAAGGGCAGGCCATAGGTAGGCGTGACAGTTACCAGAAGCCTCACTAGGGGTAGTACTTCTAGGTCAAAGCTGGATAGCTACTTACTACATCTCCCCCTTTTGTCTAAATAAGAAAGTTCTAACCTAATACAAAACTATATACAATAGGAATGATTATCAAATATTGTCCAGGAGGAATAAGGTATAATGACCTAGACAAGATGGAACTATAACCAACACGACAATATCAAACAAGAGACACATACTAAAATCCAGAGAAGTCTGGAGCATAGGTAAACAGCACATTACAAAGATCATTCCAAAAGGTGTCCTATCCTAAAGAACTTAAATCTAATACTTAATATGTTCCAGCTAAGATATAAAAAGATTGTAAATATAACTGTTAGTCTTCAATCCCATCAAAGGCCTGAGAAGAAATATAATGATACCTGAGAAACAGGAGAAGGATGTAAGCACCTTTCAGGAGTCTTGTGAGAGTAGACAAAGATAGCTGGCAGCTTAGATAGTCACCTAAAGTTTCTCAGCATCGCTGGTACATTCAAATTGGCTACAGGTCTAGAGTATTTGTGAGACCATTTTACTGTCAGCAGTCGAGGCAAAGGCAGTTCTTTGCCCAGTAGGCCATTTTGTGCCAAGGTGAGGACAAACTTCCAAACAGAAATGTCTCAGACACCCAACATTCACTTGGGATCAGATTGGTGCTGCCAAGAGCAATTGTGTCTCACATCAACAGAATTCCAAGTTATCAAAGCACTTAAATGCTATATTTTCCAGGTCTACAAAGTGAAGACACCTATCCATCTGACATATGTTTCTGTAAGTCTGGAGAATCTAACATAATTATAGAGATGACAAGCATAGGTGACTATAAATTTGTAAGTCTTATCTACCTAGATAACCTAAGGACCCAATATCTGGTGCCCAACATGATTAAACGTTTTACTGTATTATCCCAAGAACCCATATACATTTATAACCAAGCAACTTGTTATAGATTAACAGTATAGGCAAGCAAGCTATTATTTTACTGACAGGCTAAATTTTGTGGTTACAAAGAAAGGACTAACCACTTTATTACTTATCTTTAAAGGTAATCTTACAAGGAATTTTAAAGGAATCATATCTAAACTTTTATGTATGAGAAATAGTCAGCTCTACTTTAAATCTTTAGGGTGAATACCCACTCATCAATAATTTCTTATATCAGGAGATTGAGGGGGAAAATGGGTACTAGGAATTAATCATCACCTTTGTTGTCAACCAATCCTAGCAAGAAAGGCATATCAGCTAATGATAATTGGCTGCTTTGTTCTTGTTCCCTGACCTTAAAGAGTTGTTCACTTAACCATGTTCCTTTCTAAAAGTTTAGATTGTCTTCTTGGGTTTTTCACCTCAAAGCTATTTGACAAAAAACATCTTAGTTTAACTTTAAGTTATTTTCAAAGCTTTGTTTCAGCTCTGATGCACTCCAAAACCTGTGAACACATCTCCCAAAATTAAGGTTAAAAGAATTTAAGCTAGCTGGGCTAACTGAGACTCAACTGTTTTTCTTAATCATTAACCTAAGTCACAGTCTATAGGGCTCCTCAAAAGAAACTCACATGTTCTAGCTGTATGACACTTCCTTGTTTTTATTTTTAATCATCAAAACTCTATTTAAACTAACATTATTAGTATCAATTAGACAGTACAGCTTAAGAAAAAAATTATCTTCATAATAATCCACAGGTAAAAATGCCCAGTAGAACGAGATGTTTCCATGAGATGAATACACTACGTTACAGGCAGTGGGGGTCTCCCCATATCCATTCCCAACATGCCAGATACCAGAGAAAGATGGCAGCAGCAAACATGTAAAGGTGCAGCAGAAGAAAAAGACATTTTGGAGACTGTGGTCTCAGGGCCTTGCCTATCTGAGATTCACCCATCAGGGATTCACTTCCCGGTGGGCTGACACCCTAAAGTCAACTGCCATCTCCTGCTCCTCTGACATGGCCACCAGCAAATTGTGTGCCTCAGATTGGCTTGTGGGCATCTCTGTGGGGGTATTACTTTAATTAAGTTATATGAGAAAACCCAGTACACTATGGGTAGCTCATTCCCCAAAGAGAGGGTCCTGAACTGTGTAAGAATAGAGAAATTGAGCTGAGCACAAGAAAGCAGGTAAGTGAGCCTGCATGCATCAATTTTTTTTGTTCCTGATTCTAGGTATGATGTGACTACCTGCTTCAAGGCCCTAACACTGGGGCTTCCCTGCTACATGTAACCTAAATCTGTGAACTGAAATAAACCTGTTTATCCATTATGCTACCTTTTGTCGGAGTATTTTATCACAGAAGCAGAAATGAAGCTAGGAAAGATACCTGAGGATGTGGTTTATGTAAATGGCACTGAAACTATTTCAAGGTAGTAAAAAAGGAAATGGGATTTTTAGTAAGTAGCATTAGTATAGCTTCTTATAGTAAATGACAATATTAGTTCCTGATGAGTTAAAATACGGAGTTAAAACTGAGCTTAGAAAGAGTTTATAAGATACAAGTAGAAACATGATGTTGTCTTCCTAAGCATACTCCCATATTAGAACTAAAAAGGTAAGCATTATAGATGTCACATCTGTAGCTAGAGTTTTCCTGCCTGGCCCACAGTCAGGACAAATCTCTGTCACCCGCCAGTCCCACAGCCGCTCAGACCTAACCAAGTAAACACAGAGACTTATATTGCTTACAAACTGTATGGCCGTGGCAGGCTTCTTGCTAATTGTTCTTATATCTTAAATTAATCCATTTCTATAAATCTATACCTTGCCATGTGGCTCGTGGCTTACCGGCATCTTCACATGCTACTTGTCATGGAGGCGGCTGGTAGTGTCTCCCTCCACCTTCCTGTTCTCTCAATTCTCCTCTCTGTTAGTCCCGCTTATACTTCCTGCCTGGCTACTAGCCAATCAGTGTTTTATTTATTGACCAATCAGAGCAACACATTTGACATACAGACCATCCCACAGCACACATCCCATACACTACACTGATGCCACCTAAGCTAAAGTTTTACAATAGAACTTTCTTCAGTTTGAGTGATGCTAAAAGCTTCAAGGAAGAAAGTTCAGGGAAAGGATACTGGATACATGACCCAAGGAAAAAACCCAAGAGAATAAATTAGTTGTTCATAAAACAGGGCATAAGTTTTCTAATGAAAATAGTTCTTGATTTGTAGAAGCTACAAAACACAAAGCAATGTTCTGTGACAACCACTAAGATAATTACAACAATAATATAATAACTATTTTCAATAACCAGTATCCTTTTAATGTTTCTTCTGAGTGATGAGCCTCTCATTCCAGGATGTAAAATTTAGTCTGTTGGTTCTTTCATTCAGCTGTATCATAAGTAAAATTGACTTTCTCAGATGTCCTACAAACCTAACTTCCCTGTTAAACAGACAAGACTATGAGAAAAAAAACACTCCTCTTTTAAGTTACTAACTTCGTGTTTGTTTATTTTTGGTTTTGTTGTTGTTGTTGCTGCTGTTGTTGTTTTGTGTTTTGTTTTGTTTTATACAGATCTTTAGGCAGATCCAGGCATTCCAATTTGAAACTCACCATTCATCACAAGCCAGGCTCAAATTCATAGTAGGCTGTTTGTCTTAGCTTCTAAAGATTTAGGTGTAATCCACCATATCCAGCTGCAACAGACTTTTAACCAGACTTTGGAAATATAAGCTATTAATTAAGTAAGCAAAATAAGCTTAAGTTTTTCTTTATTTATCTATAATATATACCATAACATATATATATATATATATATATAAAATGTATCATGTACATATTTCAGAAATGAATTTTGTATCATGGCATTTTGAAATTGTCTGGAACACACAGGAAAATTCCAACTGCTCCTCCTTCATTGTCCCCATTCTTGAGCCAGTACGTTTATGAATCTTTGATATCCTATGCCATCCCTATCTTGTATTTCGGGGTTAGTTAATTAATTCTTTGCAATTCAAAGGTTTACAAGAAAGTTCCTCAACATAGATTACTAAACATCTTATCCATGCTGATTTGATTGATTCAGATGATGAGATTTTTGTATTTTTGAGTTTATGAGATATTGGTGGGATTTTTGGACTTTGTAAGATTCTGAGATCTTTATGAACTTTGGGATAAAGTAATTGTACCTTGAATATAGAATAGATAAGAACCTTCAGAAATAAGAAGATGGAGTGTTCTAGGCAGAATAATATCTCCCAAAGATGTCCCTCTTCTAGCTTCCTAGAACATGTGACTGTATTAGGTTACTTGGCAAATTCGAACCAAGGATGTAAATGGAATCAAAGAATAAAATAATTACCTTACTCAATATGATGTTTTCTAGTTCCATCAGTTTGTCTGTAAATTTCACAACCAATCACAATGCAGATTTTTGGAGACAAATTCCAGTAGATACATCTCCAGTGCAACTCCTGCACCTAAGGCTCAGGGATCATTGCTGAAAAGAAGGCAGAAAGAATGTAAGAGTCAGAGGAACAGGGAGTTTGCTATGAGCTGTGTCTCCTAGTAACGTCAAAATCTATACCCATAAAATCATGCCAACATGACTGCCTAAATATGACATGAGCTGAAAAGGGACCTCAGTGGACATGCTAACTTGGATAGCATGCTAACTTGGATAGCAGAATGTTCAAAAGGCCTCAACTACACAAAGAACTACAGACAATTGAAAAATGCTGAGAGTAGGATAGTTTTCTCTAGGGAAAAGCACAGCAATTGGCTATCCAATACCAAATGGTCATCCCTGAAAACATACATAGAAGTAACCCTATACAGACTGAGCAGCTAGTATTACATATTTAGGAACATACACACACACACACACACACACACAGACACACACACACATACACACACACACACACACACACACACACACACACACAAGCACACACCAAAAATAACAACAATTAATAATGAAAGAGCCCATGAATGTGGAAATGAGGACGGGTATATGGTAAGATTTGGAGGGAAGAAGGGGAGAGGAAAATGATGGAATTATATCAAAATAGAAAAGAAAGAATTTTGTTAAAAATGTTTTTTTAAAAGATGAAGACAATTAGCAGACCTTGAAAGACAACCCCATATAACTACAACTGTCTTTACAGATAGAAAAAGAAAGCAGAATAAAGAGAACCTATAATATGGACAACTTGAGCCAATGTCACTCTCTATACATATAGAAAGAGGGCTACAAGGCCACAAAATATGAGTTGCCTCTAAGACCTGGAGGCTAACACAAGAGATTTTCCTCTAGGTCTTCCAGGAAGCAAGGAGGCCCTGCTCACTCATTAGTTTTAGCTCATTTTGACCTATGTTGGATCTATGATTTCCAGAGATGTAATAAATGTGGGTTGTTTTATACAATTAGCAAAGAGATAATTTGTTATAGAATCAATAGTAAAATATCACGGACTTAAGTGTACTTAAAATATTCAGTGCACTTTAAGTAAAATGCTGATTTAAGAGTTCACCTTCAGAGAAATGGATGCATTATTTAAGTGTATATAAGTAGACTTTTGTATCTAACACTAAACAGAATCCTCTGTACATGATTCTTATCTAAATGTGATAGGTTTTCTGAGTTAGTTAGCATTTTTAACAAATATAAAGCAAAAATTACATGATATGGCAATTTAAAAAATTCATTTCTGTTTACTTGGGTTTTATCTCTATGAGTATAAAGAAAGCTGCTGACTTCCATCCATATATTTTTTTCAACAATTATTTGATGAGCGCTAATCCTAAACCTGTGCAGGAACTTAAGGAAAAAGTAATAATTAAGAAAGTCTAGCCTGTTGAAAAGAGGGAGAAGGGATTGTATGAGCCAGAGTGGCCTATGTCATGACAGGGGAACCCACAGAGACAGCTAACCTGGGCTTTTGGGAGCTCATGAACTCTGGACTCACAGCTAGGGAGCCTTCACGGAACCAACGTAGGCCCTCTGCCTGTGTGTGACAGTTATGTAGCTTGGTCTGTTTGTAGGGCTGCTAGCAGTGGGATCAGGACCTGTCCCTGGCACTTGAGCTGGCTTTGGGAACCTATTCTCCATGTTGGATTGCCTTGCCCAGCCTTGATGCAGCGGGGAGGAGCTTAGCTTGGTCCTGCCATGAAGTGCTTTGTTGATTCCCATGGGAGACCTACCCCTTTCTTAATGGAGAAGGAGGAGGAGTGGATGGAAGGAATAGATGGGAGTGAGGGAAGGGAACAGGAGGAGGAGAGGAGGGGAAACTGTGATCCGCATATAAAATAAATGAAAAACTTTAATTAAAAAATAAGGACAAAAAAGACACTATAGTCTCTTACTATCATGTCTTTATATTGCAATGAAGGAAGGTAACAAACAACTGGATAAAATCTAAAATTACTAGAAAAAAGTTTGAAATATGATTATATGAATTGAGAACAAAATTAGTGGTAGGAAAATTCTCTGAAGATAAGTAACATTTGACTTCAGTTTCTAGCTAACAAGAAACAGGCAAGGACAAGAGTAACTGGGACATTTTGAAGAGAATAAAGAGCCAGGAACAAGCCCTCTGGTGTTCCAATAGCCAGTCATATGGAGGGAGCAGCAGTTCTCAATATGAATTGAGAACAAAATTAGTGGTAGGAAAATTCTCTGAAGATAAGACCCCTGAGAACTTATGAATGATAAGAAACGGAAAAATTGGATTGATATCCTTGAAGGCCTAATTTGGATGGGCAGAGTGATGATATAAAGTGAAGAAGTGGAAACATCATATCTTTTTTCAAGAAATGTTATCATAAAAACATGCTGAAATGAAGCAATAAGTAGAGGGTGATGTGTGCTCTGTCAAGATTTCTTTCATGCTTATTGATTATTCTGCAGAAAAAAATAAAGCAATGATGGACATGATGACAATCAGAGAGTCTTTGAACAGACAAGGAAGGAGAGACCAAGAAACCATCCGAAAACTTGGTCCTTGGTGGCCACAGGCATAGACCATTCACATAGAGTAATAGAAGAGGTGAGTAGAACACGGCGATCCTGCTTTGTTTGATAGGTTTGTTAGAAATTCCATTGTTTAAAAGTTGAGCAAGTCCATCAACCACTGCTTACATTTCTTTAATAATATTTAATGTGTTCATCTCAGGAGAGTCGTGGGAGAGGATATAAAATATTTGGGAAGAAGAGAAGACTTAAAATAGTTTGGTGATTTTGATAATTCACTGGATCCTTGTATACATATAACATATTTTCATGCTTATATTTATTCAAACTTCATGAGAGCAAGAAGACTTGCAAAGAATAAATAAGTGTTTTTCAATAATAAGATTGAACTATGATTTACTTTACTTATTATAAATATATTTACTGCACAAACACATACAAAATATAGTCAATGAATTTTAATGCACTTTGACAGGAGAAGATCATCTGTCTTATTAACAGAAAAAGTTGCTTCTTAATTAGGGCCCAAAATTACAATAGCTTTTTAGCATGGGCAGCAGAGTATCCCTTTCTGTGTGCTATCATTAATATATATATACAATTATGGATTCCAATGTTAAGCTTGAATCATTTCACAAGACACAATGAATAAAAGAATACATTTTCCGTTGCTCATTGGTGACTAATAATCAGGACATAACGTTTGTTTTCTTTTTATCTTAAAGTTTCCTAGGAAAAAATATAAGGAGAAACCAGAAAACACATGTAGAAATAGCATTTTGAATAACCATAGATTCTATCTTTGCAAATATGAATAGAGTGACAGTTGCATTAGTGTTCAGATACAATGTGAAAGCGCAGATGTTACGAGTATCTGATTGGTCTAACTGTACCTCTTGTTTTCTTTTCATATAACGTGGGTAAATATTTCTGCTTCTCTAGCTCCATGGTTCTGAGTTTATAAATCTAATGGCAGAAAAAAATCCAAATAAAACTTGCTTGAAAAAAGGCCACTTCTTAATGAAGTTACATAAATGACATATGGGAATCATCTATTAATGACTCGAAGTTAATAAATAAAGCTATAGTTAGAAAACAATCAATCTAGGAGACCTTGAGTCCAAAGAGTCATGTTATAAATAAGGGAGGAAAACTAGGTGGGAGAAGGTCTAAATAGCCATGAGCCAAGTTGGAGTTAGTGTCAAAAACATAGAAGAACAGTGCTGTGTGTTTTGAGGCGAAATTCTGGCACAAATTTTAGAGAAAAACATAAAAAAATGTTGAGATTAGAGCCTAACATTTAATTGATAATCTTCAGTTTTCTGACTGCTTTTACAGGTCTTTTAGTCTCATCTTGGGACATTCTTGGAGGGATGGTTTGGGACTAGCCAAGCATTCTGACACAAATTACAGCAACATATGTAAAGAGCATAAGTAGTAGGAACCTACTGAAAACAAGGCCATGACAAATCAATACAATATATCAATCCAATCATTAGAGGAAGAATAATAATGACAAATGTCAGGAATATATATTTGATTTAAATTTCATAAAGAAAAAAAGGAACCACTGTGGAGACTACAATTCAAATTTTAACAAAGCTTCTTCTGTAGTTGGTACCAGTAAACTTGAAGCCTGATAAGTCACTAGGTTTCTAAGGTCAACGAGCAATACGGATGTAAAGATGGGTGACAAAGGGACAAACCTGCAAAGAATGAAGGCCGTGCTTACTCAAGTGAACAGTGGAGAGTACTTATTAGTACAAATGAACAGTGAAGAATATTAGTGGTGTTACTGTCACCTTGATTATGAAGATTGCTGCTGTGCAGGATAGTAAACTAACACATGACTATTTTAAAATGACCCTGCTCAAAGACCTGTCCTCCTCCCTCCGGCCCCTCCCTCTTCCTCCAGTGTTCCTCTCCTCTCCTTTCCTCTTTCATCTCATTTTTCTATCTTTACTTTCTATCTAATATATGATCTCGAGCACATGGGAAAATTTTTGAGCTCATTCATGCGAGGAGCTAAAATAGAAATTCAAAATCACAAACCAATCTTACAGACTTTGTTTTGAAATGGAACAAAAACAAATGACCTCTCACAACATACAGTGCCAGCATAAAATGAAGAAGTCATTTCTATGAGGCAGAAAAATGTTACAAAATAACATAATCTGTTGCCTGAACAGTAATATATATATATAATTGACACACTACAGCCATTTGTATAGATAACAAACTACAGAGCAACCCATCCACTTGGCCAGATCTTACATATCCTTCTCCAGGATCCAGCACAGTGAGTCTGCCTGATCTTCACTTCCATGAATACTCTCAATTCCTTAGACCTAATCTGGTTCTCAAATGTAGTGCTCTGATCTACTTCTGGACATCTTGTCTATGCCACAACAAACCTTTAATTCTGCCAGGATCCACCCTTCCTGCCCTGACCCACACACATCTTCCTACACCTCACCCAACCTCTTCATCCAGAACCTACATATCCCTATCCAGGGTATATCACAATGAGAATGTAATAATTCTCCCCTCCCCACACCCACTCAAACAACCAGGTCTATTCCCATACTCCAGGCTTAGACCAGGATACACATATCACACACCAGTTGAGTCTACTGTATGCATGACCCTTCATTGCAACTAAGCCAACCACAACCTCTAAGCCCAAAACACTCTTGCATTCTTTCCTTTGACTCAACTCTGTCCATATCAGAAACAGAACTAACAAAAGAAGTCTACATGACCAGATCTCAATGCATAGAGTATGAAAAATCAGCCAGTAGCTCCTATTCAAAACATATCAGTTCTATAGAAGTATTTGCCAATGAGAATTATCTAAATGAACTCCAATACAGAGAATTTAAAAGAAAAATAAAAAATTTTGTCAAGGAATTTGAAGAAAACTAAAAGAAACTGTCAATGAAATTAAGGAGAAAGAACTTAAGGAGAGTAACCACCTAGGTGATGTCTAAGAATATACAAACATAAGGCTGGTGAAAATGACAAAGACAATACAAGACTTGAAAATGGAATTAAATAAAAAGGTAAAAATACTAAAGAGAACTCAGTCTGAAGTGAGAATGGAATTGAAAAACTCAATAACCAAACCTGAAAATTCAAAGAAAAGCCTTATAGAGTGAAGTGAGCAGAAGACAAAAATATTAACATGAAAAGAAAAACCAAAGGATCTAGACCAAATAAGAAAAAAAAAGCAGAAAAAAAAACACAGGCAAGGAACATACAAGAAATGTGGAACACTATGGGAAGAGCAAATCTTGAATATTAGAGGCATAGATAAGGAAGAATCCCAAGTCAAGGCCATACATCATATCTTCAACAAGATCATAGAAGAAAACTTCCCCAAACTAAGAAAAGACACACCCACACAGATAAAAGAAGCAGATAGAACACCAAATAGACAAGACTGGAAAAGAAAATCTCCACAGCGTGTCATCATAAAAACACCAAGTATACAGAGAAAAAAAAAATATAGAAGCAGCAAGAGAAAAAAAAAATATAGAAGCAGCAAGAGAAAAAAACCTGACACATATAAAGGAAAATCCATTAGAATAACAGCTAATTTAAACTTTGAAAGCCAAAAGAGGCTGAAGCAAAGCATCCCAAGACAAAAAAAAATGGTGGCTAACCTACACTAATACATCCAGAAACTACTTGCCATATTTGAAGGAGAAAGATAAACTTTGCATGATACAAGCAACCTAAAAACCATTTATATCCAATAGAACAAGCCTAACGGTGGTGGCGCATGCCTTTAATCCCAGCACTCGGGAGGCAGAGCCAGGTGGATCTCTGTGATTTCGAGGCCAGCCTGGGCTACCAAGTGAGTTCCAAGAAAGGCGCAAAGCTACACAGAGAAACCCTGTCTCAAAAAACCAAAAAAAAGAAAAAAAAGAAAAAAAAGAAAATGCAGGAAGGAATGAGAATAGTCATGATACTGTGGTAAGAAATATGAAGCCATAATTACTAAAAACAAAGTACCACTGAGAAAATAAACAATACAATGACTGAAATTAACATATACTTTTCAATAATAACTTTAAATATTAATGATCTCAATCCTCCAGTCAAAACACAGAGGTTGGCAGAACTGATGAAGATATAAAATCCATATATCTGTTGACTACAAGAAAAACAATTTAGCCTTAAAGATTGACATCACCTTAGAGTGAAATGTACGTAAAAATACTCCAGGAAAATGGAAGCAGGAAGCAAGCAGGTGTCACTATCCTAATATTTGACAAAATAGGAATAAAATGAAAACAAATTAGAAGACCTAAAGAGTGGTACTTAATTCTAATCATGGAACGGTTAACCAAGAGGACATTACTATGCTAAACAAGTATGCAACAAACTCTGGTGCTCCCAAAATAATAACAATAATAATAATAATAATAATAATAATGCAGTACTGGATTTAAAGATACAAATTAATAAATATAAATTCATTAATAGTACATAATTTCAGTATCCCACTTTCTAGATTAGACATCTGGACAAATAACCAAAAAAATACCAGAATATTTTGACATCATACATCAAATGTACTTAACAAATATCTACAGAATATTCCACCCAAACATCAAAGAATACACATTATATTCAGCAGTCCACAAAAGCTTTTCCAAAATAGACCACATCATAGAACACAAAACCAATCTTTATAAAACCAAAATTTAAAATAACTCCATGGGTCTTTGCTGTGGGATGTTCGGTATGGCAAATGTGTTGCTAATTAGTCAATAAATAAAACACTGATTGGCCATTGGCTAGGCAGGAAGTGTAGGCGGGACAAGGAGGAGAATAAAGCTGGGAAGTGGAAGGCTGAGTCAGAGAGACACTGCCAGCCGCCACAATGACAAACAGCATGTGAAGATGCCGGTAAGCCACGAGCCATGTGGCAAGGTATAGATTTATGGAAATGAATTAATTTAAGCTGTAAGAACAGTTAGCAAGAAGCCTGCCACAGCCATACAATTTGTAACCAATATAAGTCTCTGTGTTTACTTGGTCGGGTCTGAGTGGCTGTGGGACTGGCAGGTGAGAGAGATTTGTCCTGACTGTGGGACAGACAGGAAAACTCAAGCTACAGGTCTTGTCTGACTATGATGCAATAAAACTTCAAACTGACAGCAAACAAATGCTATTGAAAATAAAGCCTTATGGATATTAAATAGCCCAATCTGAATGGATAATAGGTCAAAGAAGAAATCAAGAGAGAAATACAAATTTTCTGAAATTAAATCAAAACAAGAACACAACAAATTTATGTTTGTTTGAAGACACATTTGATGTAGTCCTATTAGGGAAATTTATAGTTCTGAATGTCTACATCGAAATATCAGAAAGAACACAAATAAATGACTTAAGGATGTTGCAAGGTAAATCTACCAGAGACCATTACACAGATATTCTTAAAGCTGGACAAAATGTCTTCATTGCTGGCTGGTGGCTATGTGGGAAACTTACCCAAATCATGTAGTTCTGAGCCTTATAGCTCTTTATCTTTTATGCCCAAAAATTGTATCCTGGTTGGCACACTTAAGTTAGCAAGAAGTGAACTACAGCAGCCAAAAGCAATTTTAGTAAATTCTTTCCAGAAACTATGGACTAGATCTTTGTTCCCATTTGGGCAGGAGTTGGGGTCTACATTCTGGATTTTAAAGTCAAAATGGTGCCTCTAATATGGCATTAGTCATGCTAAGATCTGGAGGCCTGTTACATTGATGCAACTCAAAAATTTGAAAAAAAAAAAAAAAAGAGCAACCCAAATCCAAACCAAGTCAATGACAAGAAAAGAAATCACAGCATAAATTAATGAAATAGAAACAATGAAAACAATACAAAGACTTGATGAATCCAAGAGTTGGTTCCTTGAGAAGATAAAAAAATATATGTAGCCAAACTGTTGCCACAACTAACCAAAACTAAGAAAAAGAGGACCAAAATTAATAGAATGAGAACTGACCAGGGAAACATTACAATAGACACCAAAGAAATTCAGAATATTGTAAGGAATATCTTAAAAACCTATAGTCCATTAAGCTGAAAAACTTCCAAGAAATTGATGAAATTCTAGATAGTCAAACCACCACCAAAATTAAACCAAAGAAAAGTTAACAATTAAACAAGCTCATAACAAATGAAGAGATTGAAATAGTAATAAAAGTCCTTGCAACTCAAAAAGCTCAAGACTAGATTGAGTCACAGAAGAATTCTATAAACATTAAAAGAAGATCTACAGCCAAACCTTCTTAAACAATTTCAAAAAATGCAAATGGGAAAAGCACTCCCAAAGTAGTCATTACTCTAATACCAAAACCAAGTAAAGACACATACATACATACATACACACACACATACACACACACACACACACACACACGCACATGCACACACACAAATAAAGAAAACTAAAAGTCAATATCCCTGATAAAAATAGACTCAATAATACTCAATAAAATACTTTCAAACTGAACACAGGCACATATCAAAAAGATTATACATCATGGTCAAGTTGAATGTATCCATGAAGTATAAGGATAGTTCAACAAGCCATTAAATATAATTAACCACATAAATGGACTTAAAGACAAAAATCACATGATTATCTTAATAGCTGAAAAAAATAGAAAAAAATTCAACATGTCTTCATGATAAAAGGTACTAGAGAATATATGGCTGCAGGGAGCATACCTCAACACAGTCACAGCTACAAACAGGAAACCCACAAGCAACATCAATATTACCCAGATAAAACCCTGTGACCTACTGCAACAACCTGCCAATAAGATTCACTGGTGCAGTGGCAGCAAAAACATTGTGAGAATAACCATTTACCTTTTAAAACTAGATTTAAGGCCCACTCCATGAGATGGAATGCATACCCAGTACGGCTAAAATGACAACAAACCTAGGAGTAGAGAGGTCATGAAAACTAGGGGAAAACCTACTAATATTACTCTGCTAAAGGGATATAGAAATAAAACAAATCCTACTGACATACTGTTATACCCATAGATCAATGAATTGCTTAAGCCTCATTGGAGAATTTCTTGCAGTACATTGTAATTAACACAGAGACCCACAACTGGACAATGTGTAGAGAGTGAGACACTTTGGAGCACTCAGCCCTAAACTGATGTCTTTATCAAACCTGTTCTTTTAAGGCTCAAGGATCTAGATAGAAGAAGAGAAAGAGAGATTGCTAGAGTCAGTGGTGGTGGATGACGCCAAGGTAACCATGTCTTCCAGACACAATGGGCCCGATATGAATATGAACTCACAGAGACAGTGATAGCTCAAGACCTGCATACGTTCAAACAAATCAAGAATCCCAGCACTGAGAAAAAGAAGTTGACACAAAGTTCCACCTTTTACCAAGAAGTTATTTACAACTGATGCCTGCTGTGAAAGGGAAAATTGGTTATCTCCAATGCAGTGCCACTGGGTATATCAATCACACTCCAGGGCAGCCTCTGTGCCCAGCAGGTGGCCAACACAAAACAGATTGCATGTTTTTTTGTTTTTTTGTTTTTTGTGCACTTGGTTTTTTTTTGTTTGTTTGTTTGTTTGAATATTTTTCTCTCATTGAGTTTTTGTTTGTTAGCTTTGATTATCATCTTTTGTTTTTTATTTGAGAGGGAGAGAGAAAACAAGATGTTGGGTGGGTAGGGTGATGGAGGGGATCTGGAGGAGTTGGTGGAAAGCAAAGAATATGATTAAAATATAGTGCATAAAATAAAATGTTAAATAAAAAATCACAGATATATATCCAAATGAAACTAAGAATTCATTCAGGCTACAAGGCTCTATTCCAGTAGAGACAGAAGTTAAAGTTCTGCTCACAATTGATGCATTTTACACAGCAAGGGACTCCAATGTGGGCCTTCTGTCAACTCAGGTATGCTGTGGATATCTGTATGCTGTGAATGTGTTGCTCTGATTGCTTAATAAATAAAGTGCTGATTGGCCAGTAGCCAGGCAGGAAGTATAGGTGGGACAAAGAGAGAGGAGAATTCTGGGAACAGGAGCGCTGAGTACCAGGAGACACTGCCAGCTGCCATCATGAGAAGCAAGATGTGAAGGCAGAACTAAGAAAAGGTACCAAGCCACATGGCTAAACATAAACAAGAATTATGGGTTAATTTAAGATATAAGAACTAGATAGCAAGAAGCCTGAGCCATTAGGCCAAACGGTTTAAATAATATAAGCTTCTGTGTGTTTATTTGGGTCTGAGAAGCTGTGGGGCTGGGCAGGACTGGAGAAAACCTCAGCTACACAGGTGTTGACCTCCTCCTAGGCAATGTAAGTCCTCACTCACTGATATCACTGGGCTCAGGACAGTGACAAAAAAAGAGTATGTTAACATGTGATGCTGAAAAGACAGGGGAGCCACTCAGTCTGGGTTCAACGGCTCTCTAGAACTAATTAGCTGTGTACCTGAAGCATGGTGTTGGGCTTTACTGAAACAATAAATCCTACCTTCCAGAGAAGGATCTCAGACTGCAGTATCCAGTTCAGGGCCCTGTGGCCAATCTTGTAACCTGGAAATATCAGGAGAGTTAGTAAATGACCTGGAGGTGACCCTGATTCAAGGAGTCACACAGAAGACTGTGCTGGAGAGGAACAGTAAGTTTGCCAGATCTGAGTTGAATGTCTATTGGGTTTTCAGCAAGCTTTGCCGAAGCTCGGATTCAGGTATTGTGCTCGGTTAGACCACAGTCCCCACAGACCCTGTACAGTGGCCATTTTGTGCCAACACCTGTGGAAGAAACAGGATATCCAGGAGATGGGGAGTTCACCTGGCTTCACTTTTTGCTTGCAGAGCTTCCTCTGTCACCTCTCCCTCAACTCCAAATCCTGTCACATGTTCCTGTTGTACCCGTTTCTCAAAACCCCCAGAGACCACCAAGGAGCTGGTTTCCAATGCAAGCACATAAGTGTCCTTTTATTGTCAGGTTTGAACCTGGGCCACCACCAGGGGTAGAGAGTTGTTATGGGGAAAAACTGCAAACTGGGAATTACATGCTTTGGCGACTTGGGATTGGGTAGAAGGGATATGGGGCAAGGTGATTTTTTTGAAATGATTGGTCTAGACTGAAGCTATTGGGTTGTACTTTTTGGTAGGGAACCACAACTTGCTGAGCAGGATTATCTGGGCTGCTAAGCAGGGTTATCTAGATATCTTCAAGGGCCATAAACCACAAACAGAATGTCTACAGGAGCATACTGCCCTGTTTCTGTTCCAGTTTCCATGGCACATTCCTGAGGCCCTTCCTGGAACTGAGTACAGCAGGTGGTCTAAGATAGTGCCCCTACCTAAGATGGAGTCTGTATTGCCTTCACATTCCAGCAGGAATTCACAAGGGCCAGCCAGAGCTTGCCGAATCTAGAGATGATGGAAACGAAGAAGTACTCTTTCTGTATCTAGCTTTTATTTGCATTACTAGTTTGAGCAGGAACTTCTCTAAGTGAGAAATTTTTGAGATAGTATAGCCACTTATGCTGTGGGATGGTCTTTCTGATGAATATGTATTGCTACCATTTGGTTAATGGTAAATAAGCTGCTTTGGCCTATGGCAAGGCAGCTTAGAGGCAGGCAGGAAGTCCAAGCAGAGATACAGAGAGGAGAAAGGCAGATCAGAGTAGATGCTGAGAGCCACCTGAGGAAGCAAGATGTAATACAACACAGGTAAAGCCAGAAAACACGTGGTGATATGTAGATTAATAGAAATGGGTTAATTTAAGATGTTAGAGCTAGCTAGTAAGAAGCCTGAGCCATAGACCAAACAGTTTGTAATTAATATGTAAGCCTCTGAGTAATTATTTTATAAGTGGCTGCAGGACTGTGGGTGGGAGAGATTTATTCAGACTATGGGCCCAGGCAGGACCGAGAAACTTCCTCCTATACACTTACTCTGAAAGACCCTCTGAGCCATGACCAGCCAAGTCCCTTGGCCTCAAGCCACCCTTGCCTGGATGGAGTCCACACTCCTGCCAGAGCCATTCTGACTGTGAACTAGCATTTATCCCTGGATGGCCAGCCTGAACAGCACCCATGAGAGGTAATACCTTCTTAATCAGGCCATGGACCCTCTCCAGAGATACTCCCACTGGTATCTTGGGATGGAGAAACATCCCAACAGATGCCATGATGATCACATTCAGGTATATTCTGGCCTTCCAGGACTATTAGGATACCATCAATGATCTGGGTTGTAAGCTCATCAAGAGTGTCATCCCCTTTTTGTTGCCCAATAAACAGAGGGGCAAGAACCAAAGAAAAGCTTTAAAAATGGAGGGAGAAAGAGGAGGGAAGGAGGAAGGGAGAGAAGAAGAGGAGTGTTGGTGGTGTTACAAGATAGAAAGCAAAGACAGTAAGAGAAGTACACAACCTAGCCTTAAGGAAACATCTAGGATGCTGGTACCCAAAGTAGACCAGATGTCTCCCTGAAAGTTGTCCAGTGAGCATACTTTTCTATACCTCCAGGCTCTGGCTCCTGGGCAGTCTGTTGTAGATGTACTGGTGTTACATAGAATTTGGTCATCACAACCTAAGCCTCAAGATAGGTCCAGCCACCCATACTCAAGAAGGTCACTAAAAGAACCAAAATAAAAGTGAAAAGCAGAAAATGGAAATTTATCCAAAGTGGCCACATAGTGAGGAGAGACAAAGACATCTAGTGAATATTATTGGTTGCTTTTTACCCTTCGATTCTTTGCTCTTTGGGGGGCCTACCACCCAACTCCCATATAGATAAACACAGAGATTTTTCTTACTTATATATGTCTGGCCTTAGCTTGGCTTTTTTTCTTGCCAGCTTTTCTTAACTTAAATTATCCTGTCTACATTTTGCCTTTGGGCTTTTACCTTTCTCTATTTCTGTATTTCTTTCTTTACTTCTTATTCCATGTCTGGCTGTGTGGCTGTATGGCTGGTCCCTTCTTTTCTCACTCCTTGATCCTTATTGCTTCCCAATCCCTTTCTCCTTCTATATATTCTCTCTTCCTGCCAGCCCTGCCTATACTTTCTCCTACCTTGCTATTGATTGTTCAGCTCTTCATTAGATCAATCAGATGTTTTAAACAGGCAAAGTAACACAGCTTCCCAGAGTTAAACAAATGCAACATAAAAGAATGCAACATATTTTAGCATCATTAAACAAATGTTTCACAACATAAATGAATGTAACACACCTTAAAGTAATATTCCACAATGAGTGAACACCCCAAGTCTGTCTTCAGGGTTCTGTTTAAATAAAGGGTCAAGGGTATGCACACCTAAGCAATTCCCACCAAAGTATGTTCCAGCCTACCACTGACCCATCATTGTCTGGGCTTCAGTCTCATGCTGTAAGGTGGGACGACAAGTTATTAGGACTGGGTGAAAAGTATTTCTGGAAGATAAGTTTCCCCCCTCTTGCTGCTGCCTTGTCTTTCTCCCAGTATGAGATATCTGGAAATTCACATTTCTTTGGAGTTCATTGTTTCAATAATCTGATAGACTAAGATTAGAGCTCAGTTAGTGCCCCCTATAGACATGCTTAAGAACCATTTTTTTTTTTTTTTTTTGTAATCTCATGGCTTTTTAGTTGCTTTTGGAAGGGCTGGCATAAATAATTCCTCTTCATTGGTTTGACACAGTGTCTCATCATGAATCCTAGGCTTGCCTCAAGCTTAAGATCCCCCTATTTCAGCTTTGCAAGTACTGGAATTACAAGAGCTACATGCCCTGTTTCACCCCATTTAAGTTCTGACAACTCTCCCCCTTGTTTCTGAATATTATTGTTTGAAGACGTTTCAGGTTGATAGTTCAGTTATAAGCCCTTACAAATATACAACTGGTAGTTTGTTATCTTTTGTCCCATGATGCCAGGAAAAGACTCTTCCTGACTGGTCCAATTTGATACCACATTGAGGGAGGAAGGTGTGACAGCTAATCTTGGTTTTCAACTTGACTGCTTCTAGAATTAACTGAAACTCAACCAGCTGGGCACACTTGTGAAGGGGTTCTCTTGTTTGGATTATTTAAAGTGGAAAACTTTAAATAATAAGTCCAAATCATTGGAGATCAGAAGACCCTTCCCAAATCTGGGCCACACCTTCTGGTGGCAGCCCAGATAAAAGGACATGGAAGAAGGAAGCTTTTGCTTTTTGTCTGCTTGCCCGCACTTTGGCTAAGAAGTTCATCTATCCTGTTCCTGAGACTCCCCTTTGTGATGTTAGTACCTACTTCTTCAGGATTCAAACTTAGACTGAAAACCAGAATCTCTCTAGGACTTCCATGGGACTCCAGCACTAGATTGGGACTCCTGAGACATCTAGTGTCTCATGGACTGAATAAAAATCAGATCCTTGGCATTTCCATCATGAGACAGCCATTATAAGACTACTCAGACAACAGCCTGTAAGCCACTTTAATAAAAGTCATATGTGTGTGTGTCTGATATATACATGTCTAATATGTATATCTAATATATATCATATATTTCTAATAAATGTCATATATTTTATTATATTTGTAATTTCCATTTTGTTACATTCCTTTGAACACCTTGATTAGTACAGAAAGTAAGCAATAGATGTCAAGGAGTTAGTGCCAGTAAACCCTTTAGGTCCAATTTAAGCAAGTGAGGTATAGAAGAAGTGGTTCTTAGGTAAAGTATACTTGAAGTCCATTCTTCTTGACCTTTATGTAATGTTAGAAGTGTTACTCAGGTTCCCTTGTCAGAGCTGTACTTTTGTAGAATGGTAATGGATAGTTTAGTTATGAGCCTTTACAAAAACACAACTATCAAGTAACAGGCAATAGTTAGCTATAAGGCATTACACACACATACACACACACACACACACACACACACACACACATAAACATACACATACACATACACACACACAAAAGCAAGAGTAATACTATTTTGAAAATCTAGTAATTGTGTACAGATTTACAAATATTCAAAATTTGTCTGTCTTCAGAAGGCTTATGTAGTTAGAGGCAGCTATACACAGAGTAGCAGCAGCAATCAGTGGCACAGAACTATATAGAAGCTACTTCTAAAACAAAAGTTAACAACTTTGGTTTAGATACACAGCTATACGTGTTTCTTATCACAGATAAAAAAGGCATTAATTGCACTAAAATAAATTTAAAATAGTTGCTTTATAAAGCAAGCTATCATTTAAAAGACTTCAATAGTAACTGACCCGTAAATGATCTTTGACTTTAAGACAATTCCTCAAGTAGTAGAATACATAAAACAACCTTTTAAAATAAGTCATAAAAATCTTGCTTATTTTCATCATAAAGATCTAAACAATTTCTTTAAGAATGTTTTGTTGCTTTGGAAGTAAAAATTAGGTTCTAGTTCTGCTATACATATCAAACATCAACAGTTTTGAAATAGACAGACAGGTATTGCAGAAGGGGCCGAGAGATTATAAGAGCCAAGAGGATCAGGGAGTTTACTTTGTGATTGTATCTCCTAGTAATGTCAGAAGTCACACCCACAAAATCTCACCAATATGACCACCTAAACATTAGTTGGACAACAAAAAAGACTTGCCAAGGTGGACAAGGGAAAGCCCACAAGGCCTCAGCCCTATAAACATGCACACACACACACACACACACACACACACACACACCAAAAAAAAAAGAAAGAAAGAAAAACAAAGAAACACAAAGACAACTGAGGATTTCTGAGAGTGGAAGAAATAGACTTCTCCAGGGAAAAGCACACCAATTAGTTATCTAATACCAAATAGTGTTGAAAACATACATACATACAAGTAACACTATACAGACTGAACAGGTTATACTTAAAAATATGTATGTATATACATGTATATGTGTTGCTAGAGTTTTTCTGCCTGGCCCACAGTCAGGACAAATCTCTCTCACCCGCCAGTCCCATAGCCACTCAGACCCAACCAAGTAAACAAAGACTTATATTGGTTACAAACTGTATGGCCGTGGCAGGCTTCTTGCTAACTGTTCTTACAGCTTAAATTAACCCATTTCTATAAATCTATACCTTGCCACATGGCTAGTGGCTTACCGGCATCTTCACATGCTGTTTGTCATTGTGGCGGCTGGCAGTGTCTCTCTGACTCAGCCTTCCACTTCCCAGCTTTATTCTCCTCCTTGTCCCGCCTACACTTCCTGTCTAGCCAATGGCCAATCAGTGTTTTATTTATTGACTAATCAGCAACACATTTGCCATACAGAACATCCCACAGCATATATGTATATACACATATAACAACAATTAATGAAATAAGTCTACAAATTTAAAAGAGAGCAAAGAGAGGTAAAAGGTAGAGTTTGGAAGGAGGAAATGATATAATTATATTATAATCTCAAGAATATTAGAACTTTTAAATGATCTATATTTTAAAGATGATAACCAGATGAAGATCATAATGGAATGACAGTTTTACGTGGTTTGGACAAATTAAAACTTGAAAATCTGTATAATTAGTTACTCTGTATTTCCTAAGTCATACATATATTGAGATGAGAACTCATGACACATAAGGGCTACCACATTTTCAAAGCAGTTAACATTCCGAGTATAGTATTTCAGAACGTTGAAATATTGAGAGTCTTAGGGAAGAGTGATCAGAATGAGAGAGCATAAAACACAGAGAAGGCATCTACAGAAAGTGCATTTTACTAGAAAACTTGTTAGATTTGAAGGTCATTCAGGCCAAGGTCACATGTGCTCACCTGTAGCTAGCTAGCTAGATCTCCTCCTCCTCCTCCTCCTCCTCCTCCTCCTCCTCTTCTTCTTCTTCTTTTTCTTCTTCTTCGTCTTCTCTCTCTCTCTCTCTCTCTCTCTCTCTCTCTCTCTCTCTCTCTCTCTCTCTCTCTCGTCTCTCATAGTTGTTGTAAAAGAATGTGGGAGCATCCTACTGAGAGTTTGCCTGTGAGTCTCCGATCTCTACTATCCAAAAGCAGCTTCCTGTAAATGTAAGCAATCAAGAATGCATCTCACATACTGGACACACATTAACTATGTTTTGTTTCTTCTACTTTTAGTATGAGCTACATATAATAGCTCATCGACTATCACAACAAGCACAATCATGACAGACAGAATAAGACAGCACCACAGTTTAAATATGCAAACTATAAATATAAAATAAAATGAATATAAAAACTGTGAATATTGGCCTTAACAATCCAATGAACGTAAACTATAAATCAATGTTACTCTTTTGGGAATGATATTACTTTTATCCTAATTATTTTACAATGTATATTTATATAAAATTATTTTTCCCCTTCCTTAATAGATTTTTATTGCAAAACTTGTCTTTTTGAGCTCTTTAATTTTTTTTAAAGAAATCTAACTATAAAAGGTATATTCATTGGATTTTGGATACTGACTAAAATGCACTGCCTGTCTGACACTGGGCTTTTTTTATTATTTTATTATAGTAGAAAAACTAAAATTATAGAAAACAAATGAATTTCTAAGGAGGAAGATATGTCTTTTCAGGAATCAAGTAGCTAAACATTAATATTCAAAGTATCAAATTGCTGCGGGCTCACCTAGTGATGTAATCATCACCATTATTTACTTGTGAATCAATCTTTCCTCACTCTGGGCTTTGATTTTCTGGAGAGAGCTTTCCTTTACTGCTGGTATTACTTGATACCCATGAGAGATTTTTCCCTGCCTGAAAAACTACAGAAGACACAGGGCAAATCCTGTACCCTTCAGATAGCATTCACCAGAAAACAAGAACTTATCTAAGAATGGAGCATTTTTATCTTTTGTCCCATAAAATCTCACGAGACCAACTCCAAGTTAAAAAGCAAGGACTGCCTTTCTGGGTAGTATGTGTTTCTATTCCATTTGCCCAAGCCCAAGACGAGATTTGACTCTCACCTCTACCAAGTCCTGTCCCCCAGATAGTTTTGGTAGTGGTGGCAAGCAGTAGAACCTCCAGACCCTGGCAACATGCCTGCTTTACACCTGTTTTTCAGACTAAATGGGTGGTCCTCAAGCTTCCTTCTGATCTCTCTTTCCAAACTTCCATGAGAGGGAAACTAAGAATCAAGGAAAAGGATCCCTGGAAATTCATTAACATTAAAATACATTGTTTACAACACATCTCCAGCAGCTATTTCAAAGCAAAAGTTAATTCATCTCAACATTGTCAATGTATGTACATTTTAAACTGATCAAATATATGTTTACAGTTTCTGTATATAAGTTAGTCCTGAAAATAATCTTTTAATTTTGCATTTTAAGTTTGTCTAAAAGAAGCAGTTTAGGTGTTTTTGGATCATAAAACAAACAGATATTTTATTTGTCTTGCTTATTTCTTTGTTTTTTAAATTGAAAAAGATTCTTCTCTCATAAAATACATGCTGACCACAGTTTCCCCTTCCTCCCAGCTACCCCCCACCTCCCTACTCTCCCTCTGTCTCATCTTCAGAAAAGAACACGCCTACAAGAGACTACAGCCAAACAAAACAAAACAAGATACAATAAGACAAGGCAAAAGCCATCATATGGAGGCTGGACAAAGCAACCCAATAGGAGGAAAAGAGTCCCAAGAGAAGGCAAAAGAGTCAAAGACGCACCTGTTCCCACTGTTAGGAGTCCCACAAAACACTAAGCTAACAACCATAATATACATACAGAGGACCTGGTGCAGACACATGTAGGTCCCATGCTTGCTGCTTCAGTCTCTGTGAGCCCATGTGAACCCTCCTTAGTTGATTCAGTGGGTCATGGTGTCCTCTATTCCCTCTGATTCCTACAATCTTTCCTCCCCCTTTTTCATGGGCTTCCCCAAGCTCTCACAGAATGGACCCAATATAAACCTCCAATTTAGACTCTTTCTTTTTATTTGTAAGCACTAGACCCTAGTCATCTTTAGAAGTAAGCTTAAATGAACATTTCAACTAGAATTTTAGATAAGTACACAAGAGATAAAGTCAAACAAACATTTTGTTATTTTCTTGAACTTTCTGAATCCTTGAATTTTAGCTTAAAAAAAAAGGACACAAAGCCAGGAGTAGTGATAGACACCTTTAATCTGAGCAATCTGGGTAGTGCACATCAGAGGCAGATGGATAGCTGTGAGTTGGAAGGTACCTTGATCTACAGAGATAGTTCCAGGCCAGCCAGGTTTACATAGTGAGAACAACAACAAAAAAGACACAGAAAACATGGAAATAGTTGCTCTTATGTAGTCCAAGTGATCCTAAACACATTTGTACATACAAACACTTGTTTGAAGGCATGCCAATAATGATTATTAGTGTGCAATGATTTTTTTAAATACAAAACTGAAGTGGTCTAAGTTTTCTCTCTAGAAGATCCAGGGATGTAAAGTTTTGTTCTATTACTGTTTTAGATTATCCTAAACTATGTAAGACTTGTCAGCCACTATTCTCTTTAGGGGCTACCAAAGTAGTAAAGACAATATTTTTTGTGGTCACATAAACCACAGCCGATCGCCTCAACTCTTTTGTCTCTCTGTTCCAAATAGTTCAGTAGAACTCAAGAGTTTCCAAATAGACAAGGTCTGTCTTACAAATGGCATCATTGTCAGATCATAGACTTATCACTTTTAAAACACTCTTCCCTCTAAAAGGTTGGGCATCTTAGCTTGAAGAAATCAGCCACATTCCCTCCTTTGACAGGATCCTTTTATAATGATTAAAATGCACAAGTAACAGTAGATAAAAAAGAAAAATCCAAGACAAAGGAAACTTCATCATGTCTCCCTGAAGCCTCCAACTGCTGGAATGGGAAAGCAGTGTCTTCCTATTTTGGCAGCCTCTGACTTTGAGTTATATTAATTTTCCCAACACCTTTGAGAGCTCATTCCCTCCCTCTCCCACCAACATGATCAGCATGTTTCTTTGTTAAGCAATTTCAATAGCAGCAACAGCAACAACAAAAATATCTCTCACCTTAAGGGCTTAAAGGTAATAAATAAAAGATTGTTTATTCTGGACTCACATTTGAGTGATCATGGCCACAGAACACAGATTTAGTTTACAGCAAATTCCATGTTCCAATGTGGAAGCAGTTTCATGAAGTTTTATAATTTTACAGATCAGAGAAAGCCATAAACCAAGACAAATTTAACACTGGAGAGTTGTTGTGGAATAATCTTTTTGTACACTGTGAAGATGTATCATCCTGATTGGCTTAATAAAAAGCTGAATGGCCAATAGCTAGGCAAGATTTTTCAGGCACAAAGGATGCTGGGAAGAAGGTGAGAGTCTCCAGGCAGATGGAGAGGAAGCAGCATGGGAAGTACAGAACAAAAGTAATAAAGCCACAAGACACAAATTAGATTGATTTTTTAAAAAAGCAGATTAAAATAAGTTATAACAGCTAGTTGGTAACAAGCCTAAGCTATTGGCCAAGTTTTTATAATTAATAATGTTTCCATGTCATTATTGGGGAGTAGACAGTCCTAATGAAAAAGTCTGACTACAGGGAATATGAAAGGAGATTACAGTAGATAGGGGAAGCTTTTCTATAGGCCTCAGATGGTATTTGATGACATTCTTAGCTTCAGGCTTGGTGGAAGTTAGAGGACTACTAGGTTAATAGATTAAAGGGGGTCGTATCTATTGGTCACAGGATGTTAGTTTGGACAACAGAAGTGAGCAGGAATGGCTTCAACAAACTAAAGCTAGCCTGAGAGAAGGTACTTAGCCTCTGGCCCAGCAACATTCCAAAGCTGTCATCAGTGCAGGTCTAACCAATCAGTCTTTCAGACACAGATTCTTTCCAGGGACTCTTATTGACACATGATACTCCAGCATGCTCCAACCATGAAAGACAAATGACACAATGTCACAAATGACATTCACACCAATTGTTCAAAACAACTCTAAATTGTTCATAGGGGTCCAAAGACAAACAGGAAAGCAAAGCCTCTGTATTCAGATTATCCCAAGAAAACCCTCATAAAGTTCAAACTTAGGAAACAGCTGATGTCTGCTGCACTGGAACTACAGGAAGGTGGTTTCTGAAGTAAAATGAGTCCAGCAACTATTGGGAATTTCCACCTTTACACCATCAGTCAGCAGACACTCCCCAAATACGTCTTCATGATTGCTATCTTGTTATTAACTTGAGAGTCACGTCCCAAGTGCCCCAAGTCAGGTCAAAGCCACCCATCCTCAATAAGTCCATGAAGGGAGCAAAATTAAAAGTGGAAAGCAATAAATGGAGATTTATTCAATATAGCCACATTGAGAAGAGAGAAAAAGAGATCAGTGAACCCCTCTATTCTCTCTTTGGATTCATGACGTGAGACTAAAATTTAATTAGAGGGCCAAGGATGTGCACATCTAAACAGACCCCATCAAAGTGTGGTCCTGCTCAGCATTAACTCATCTTTGGGCTTCGGACTCATACTGTAAGTTACTAGGACTGTGTGAAATCTCTTTGTAGAAGACACGTTCTCCTCTGGCTGCTGCATTTTCCTTCTCCAAGCATGAAATTTCTAGGGAAATTCTCATTTCTTTGGGGTCTATTGTTGAATAGTCTGATAGTCAGATAGACAGATACAAGAGTCTGTAGGATATCTTCATTTCTGCCAGGCCTATTACACTGGTACATCCTGACCTAGCCCCATGCCACTCCACACTACAGCAAGTGTAGCCTGAAAAAGAACCGGATCATAACTATTTGACAGGTTCTGAGGACTCTCAAGAGTCAGGAAAGTAATGACTGAGATGGAGTAGGGTTGGGCTCCGGGGAGGGACAGTGTTAAAAGTCTCTTGCTTGTGGACAAGGGAGCTGTGCCCCACCCATAGCTGCAGATCACATTCCAGCAAGAACCCACATCAGTGCTGCCACTGGATCTATAGTGAACATGTTAGGTCTCAGGCAGTTCGTATGCCCAGAAATGACAGTCTTGGCTCAATTAAAGCTGAACTACAGAAGGAATTCTGGTGGTTAAAGGCCACCATTCCTCAGGAACAGGCTTTCTGTCCTCCAAACTGAGTCATGTTCCTTGCCTCTGGCAGAAGGGACATATGGCTCTTAGTGACATATGCCTGTGGCTGTAATATCAAAGCCCATGCTAGCCTCCAGGTTCCTAGTCACAAGTAACCATTATATATTTCAAAGCCCACATGATAGCATCCTGGCCCTACTTACCTCCCTAGGCTTTTCTCTTCCCTTCCCTAAACTCCCTGGCCTGATCCTCTTCACTGGCTTCCCACCTCCTTATATCCTGCTATTGTCTTGCTGTTCCCTCTTGCTGTCTTGATATTCTCTCCTCCTCCCTGCCCCTTTCTCTTTTGCTAGTCTCTGCTGTCTCATTCTCTCTACTGTTCTCTGCTATACCAGCTTCCCTAGCCCTGGACATGTCCAGTTTGTTTTTTTTTTCTTTCTGCTCTGAACTCTTCCAGATACCTCTGGCTGTTCTCTCTCTTATCCACAATAAAAACTATCCCCTCTAGTGGAACAGCCATGTCTGCAGTTTCTTTACTATGCCCCTTTGCATATAGGGTAGAAGAGAATTGTCACTCTCCTGAGCTTCCCTACATTGATACTGAGAAAGCCCTAGGCAACTATGCAGAGTCAAGGCATCATGAAAAAAAAATGGATGCCTTGGAGCTTAACACTTCAGCTGTGGCAGCCTGCACTACTCTTCAGCCTGCCTCACCTTGCCTCTGACCTGATACATGGACTTCCGACTTTCTGACCCTACCCACTTCCACTTTGTCATCCCAGCTTCTCCCGTCTCCTCTTACTGGGCAAACCAGGGTACCTCTCCTTCTCCTAATTTCTTGTCTGACCATCTTTCTTCACACCAAATACACCCACAATCCCCATTTTCTCCTCTTCCTTCTTTTCCGTCTGATTTTCTTCCTCCTTTCAGGACCAGGTTAATTTGGGTGTTCTACCTGATGCAAATGATAGCCCTACTCAGTTGACAAAAGCTCCATCCTCCCCTCCACCATTTCTCACCTCTCCACACCTCCTTCCCCTGAACCTTTGCCTTCAAACCCCCTTCCTCTTGAAGGGCATCCCAGACACCAATGTATATAGACACTTTTCTGCTGTTTCCTCCTCTTTCCTCCCTCATCCCTCCTCCAGGCCTTTCCCATGCATCTGAACTTCTCATCTGGCAACCATCTTCAGGTTCTTGTATAACAGACAGACGTAATTCCTCTCTCTGAAATGATTATTTTGAGATTAGCATCCCCAGGCAATAGCAGGAACTTCTTCTCATTTCCATAAGTACGTTGTTGTATGTTGTACACAGTGGCTGCAAATGAATACCAGTCTCCTCAGCTTGTCTATACTGAGTCCTCTGCTTTACAACAGATTTTTATCATCTGTCTGTTCCTGCTCACATTTAAGATTCCTGGTGGTCAACAACAGAAAGCCTCTCCTCCACCCCCACCCCCTACAAGTACTTCTCCTCCTGAGTCCTTTCTGGCCTGAATAATTTGTTTCCATGGTAGCAGGCAGTACCTGTCCAATACTACCATCCTGTCTCATCACAAATCTAGAGACTGTGAATACCACCACTCTCCCACTTTCCACCTGTCTCTGCCCAAGTCCTTACCAAGTTTCACATGCAGTCAGTTTGGGAGGCAGTTTCAGCTTGCAACCATATTGGATTGTCTCTGAGTCTGCCCCTGAGATGCTAAATGGGCATCAATATGTGACATTGAATAAATGTCTTAGCCTCTGTCACATTCTGTAATAAGTATGTATTTAATTCTTGGACTTGATCATATTACTTTAATACATACATATATACATACATATGCATACACATGCTCTGAGAAGGACCTCAGATGACTGGGTTAAACTCTTATATGCAGGGGAAAATGAGAGTTATCTGTAAGTTATGCAAGCACTTGACTCAGATCCTCAAATGGCAGAGTTAGAGTTCCAGATGTGGGGCAAGTAAACACTCAGTGTGAGTCCTCAGATGGCAAGGTTAGAGCCCCAGATGGAGAAGGGGAAGAGAAAGCTGTAGGATGAGCAAGTTGGCTCTTGTCCTCAGATGATGGCATGAGAGAGAGGGGCAAAGCAGGGCTGCCTGTGAAATGGGGAAGTGACTAGGCACAGATTATCAGATGGAACAAACTGGCTGGATTAAAGTCCCACAGACATGGTAATGGGAGGGCTGACTGTGAGGTGTGGTTGATGTATTGTGCACCCAAATAAACTTAGCTGAAGGTCAGAGAACAGAACAGCCACTATATTAAACATAGAAGTTAGGTAATGGTAACACATGCCTTTAATCCCAGCATTCCAGAGGCAGAGATCCATTTGGATGTCTGTGAGTTCAAGGCCATACTAGAAACAGAGCCAGGCATGGTGACACATACCTTTAATCCCAGCACTTGATATCTCATGCCTTGCTTGGAAAACACATGCCTTTAATCCCAGGAAGTGATGGCAGGAAGCAAAAAGGTATATAAGGCATGAGGACCAGGAACTAGAGGCCTTTTAGGCTTTTTAAACTTTTAGTCTTTTGAGCCGCAGTTCAGCTGAGATCCATTTGGATGAGGACTCAGAGGCTTCCAGTTTGAGGAAACAAGATCAGCTGAGAAGTTGGCAAGGTGAGGTTGGATGTGGCTTGTTCTGCTTCTCTGATCTTTCAGAATTCACCCCAATACCTGGTTCCAGGTTTTTTTTTATTAATAAGACCATTTAAGATTCATGTTACAGTGAGGTGAGCAGGCATTTGGCATAGGTCCTTAGATTGTAGAGTTGGAATGTTATAAAAAAGGGAGAAAGGAGTGGTGTTAACTGTGGATAAGCAAATAGCTTGGTGCACATCTTTGGATGTGGGTTAGGATCCCAGATGGGAAGGACAGGCAGGGATGATTGTAGGACAAATGGGCACATGGCAGGGATCCTCAGCCAGGTTTTGAGTTTCAGAAGAAAGAGGAAGAGTGGGCTGCCTGTAGGATGAGCAAATGATTGGGCACAGGTCCTTAGATAGCCAAAGTTAGATAGGAAGAAGGGGAAAAGGAATGATGGCTGTGGATGAGCAGATGATCCAGAGCAGAGTCTCAGGGGGCCACTTAAACCTCAGAAGGAAGCAGACTGGATGATGATCTGTGTGATCAGCAAGCTACCTCAGTGTAGGTCCTCAAATGGTGGAAGCAGATCTCCAAATGTGAAGTGAAGGAAGTTGGGGATGACTTTGGGGTGAACATATACTTGGCCTGAGTTCGCAGAAAAGAAGGCCATGTGGCTAGAGACAGGTCATCAGATGTCAGTGTTAAAATTCAAGAAGGAATGGAAACAGAGAATTCCCTGTGGGGCAAGCATACACTAAGTGCAAATCCTCAGAGTGCCACGTTAGAGTTCCAGAAAGAGAGGGAAGGGAGATTTAGCTGTGGGATGAGTACGTGGCTTGCCTATATCCTGGGATGGTAGATTTGTAGTCTCAAATGAAGAAAGAAGGAAAGCAGGGAAACCTGTGTGGAGACTGGTCACTCACTCGGTACTTAGAGGGCAGGGTAGAATCCCAGAGGGAGGAGTAGCTTTGGGATGAGCCAATGGTCATCAGATAGCGGGGTCAGAGTCCTGGAAGGAGTTACCTTTGGGGTGACCAGCCATTTAGTCTGCTTTTGTGTTCTGAAAATATTCTTGAAGTTACCTTCCATATTACGATTTAATTTCCTGAAACACACATTTTCTTTCTCCCTTCTTAACTCAAATTCATATACTATGCTAGTTATTATTATTTTTTTTTTGTCAACTTGACAAGTCCAGGTCATCAGACAAGAAATAACTTCAATTAAAAAAAAAATGCTTCCTTCAGATTGGCCTGTAGGCAAGTCTGTCAGGCATTTTCTTGACTAATAGTTGATGTGGGAGGGCCCAACCCCTTCCCTATGGTTAATGCCATCCCTGGGAAGATAGTCTTCAATGGTATAAGAAAACAAACTGAGCAAGCCATGGAGAGTGTAAGGCAGTAACCAATCTTCCTCCATGACTTCTGTTTGGGTTCCTGCCTCCAGGTCCCTGACATTCCTCAGTGATATGCTATAAGCAGTAAGATGAAATAAGCCCTTTCTTCTGAAAGTTGCTTTTGGTCATGAATGTTATCACAGCAATAATAAGCAAGTTAAGACACATACATATTTTATATGGTGTTAATGTATTGTTAGACATCTTTAACTCTTTCCACATCCAGCTATATTTTTTTGTATCAGTTGATTATGTTAAAATCTCTTTAATTCATCTTGTAAATGAATATTTTGATTGAGAAAACAGCATACTTAGCACCTCTCTCTCTCTCTCTCTCTCTCTCTCTCTCTCTCTCTCTCTCTCTCTCTCTCTCCCTCTCTCTCTGTATCTCTCTCTCCCCCCACCCCGTGTGTGTGTGTGTGTGTGTGTGTGTGTGTGTGTGTGTGTGTGTGTGTGTGCGCGCGCGAGGAGACTGCACATGTGTATGTATGTGGAGACCAGAGGCTATGATCAATGTCCTCCTCAGTCATTTTCCAGCTGGAGCTCACCAATTTGTCTACATGTGCTGGCTGGCAAGCTCTTGGGATCTGCCTCTCTCTGACTACCAACCCCCAACCCTGGATTTATACAAAAGCTCCAACACACATATCTTTTATGTGATCAATAGATTCTCTGTTAACACCCAGTTATTCCAGGTACACTGAATGTTTGGAAAATATCTTGATGATTACCTACAAAAAGGTGTTTCTGTCAACCTTAAAATTGTCTATCTCTCTCATCACATACAATGTGTTTCCTGTAATAATTGAATAAAGCTAGACAGGAAGGAGGCTGATTATCCCACTAATTGGATAATATTCAGAAAACTATTTAATCTTTTTCATTTATTATTACTTCAGTATCTATAAAATCTCTGAAAACAACACTGCACTATGATTAAAAATAGTCTATAATGCCTTTGATAAATTAGTTATGGCCCCAAATTTGCATTAGATTCCATCAGCCTTTGAATAACTAAATATGATCAAGGATCAAAACACATGGTGTCATTTGCACTATTCTATGGCTACATTAACCTTGTATGTTTCAACTCTAGTTTTTAAAAATATTTGTAAACTCAAGCAGGAGCTAGATTAAGAGCTGGGAAAGCAGTTCAGTATGTGCAAGGATCTGGTTCAGTTTTCAATACTGCAAAAATAAAACATGATTTCAGCTACTAAATACTGTATATTTGGAATTTTTCTTCAAAATATCACCACTTATTTTTATATTTAAGTAAAGGAGTTAGGAAGAAGTTCATTTTAAAAATTTAAATGACATTATTAGTAAGAAACTCATGATGTATGTTAAATTTCACAGGAATCAACTTAGAGGAAATGGAAATCTAATGAAGTATATTAAGTTAAGGAGCTGGGTATATAAAGGATTCAAAGAGCTCAGGAATTGCTAAGTATATTTTCAAATGACAATAAATTAATTACATTTGAATTTTTTATACATCAACTGTTTTGCTACACTCAAATATCGATTCAATTGAGACAAGAAACAAATCATTTTATCCATCCCTAATTTCATTATGTCCTTGTTTTTAATGATCGTTGTCAGCAATTACAGCCATGCAAAGAAAGCACATGTTATTTTATTTTAACTGTGTGCATAGTTTATAGAATGATTATGTAATCGATGTCAATTAACAGCACTGATGCTTGCACATCGTTAATGTCACACCCTTTTCTTTGTCATTGCCTTTAACTATAACACTGTGAGATGAACGCCCTTCTTCTCATCTTCTTATACTAATGCATGCTATTAAAAGTGGAAAGAAATGCTATATTTATCTTGATATATGTTAAAAAATAATGAAGAAGATAATTATCAAGCTTGCACTGCAATTTCATGGCACTTCTGTCAGTTTCAAAGTGCTCAATCTGCATTCTTTTAGTTCATAGTGCCTAAAAAAAGAATTAGTGGCTGAAATACAGTCATTTAATTAATTTTTGACTATTATTACTTTCATTGTTATCCTTTTGGTACAGGCTAAGTGTTGGTAAATTGAAAAAATGGAAAACTACAAAATGAATCCATTCTTTTTTTTAGTTTATCTGACTATTTAACCCCTAAGTATTGAATGTCAGAGGTTCATAAATATCACAAAATGAAAAATATTGAATGTATACTTAATTATATGCTACACTGTCACTTTTCTGAGTGCTGTAACAAATAATCTGACAGAAGCCACTTAAGGAAGAAAATTTTTACTTTGCCTCACAGCTTCAGAGGGTTCAATCCATCATAGTAAGGTAGGCATGGCAGCTGCTGTGGTATAGTCCATGGTAAAGAAGGATGCAGTATGACTTGACCATTTCTTGATCAATCCAGAAGCAGAAAACAATGAGACAAGACCTGGAGCAGGGCTTACCCTTAAAAAGCCTCATCCCAGTGACCCACCTCTGCCAGTTTGCCTTTTCCAGGGAAAATAGTGAACCAGAAATAACACCACATCCCTGGAGGGATTCCTGAAACTAATATTAGCATCAAGGAGTTAAAAGATTCAGGGTGGTGGTTCCCATCACATCTACTGTTAATTCTCCTATTTTGCCTGCTCAGAAAAAAAAAAAAAAGGATATTGTAGAATGACAGTTGTCTATGCAAACTTAATCAAGTAGTGGCTTTAATTGCAGTTCCTGGAGCAGCTGTGGTTTCCTTATGTGAGCAGATTAACATATCTTCTGGTACCTAGTATGTAGCTATTGATCTAACAAATGCTTTTTATCTCAATACCTGTCCATAAGAACCAACAGTAGCCATTTGTTTTCATCTGGCAAGGTCATCGTATATGTTTACCATTCTACCTCAAAAGTATATTCATTCTCTAGCCCTATGTCAAAACTTATTTCAAAGAGGTCCTGATAACCTGTCTTTTCTACAAAATATCACACTGGTCCATTATATTGATGACATTATGCTGACTGGAGCCACTGACAAAGAGGTAGCAACCACTCTGTGCTCTGGACTTTCTATGCATCAGGGTGTTAAAAAATGGGACTGGGTCTCAAGAAAATGACTGTATAAGCCAACATATTCAAGTAAGGCAAAAAGTTTTCCTTTTGCAAGAGAGTGCATAGTCATGCCAAGTCAAGCACTCAAGTACACCCATTAGGAGTTTCTCTGAGTTTTTATTACTAATGCAAAGAGGTCCTGTGCTTCACTCTGAGTGGTCAGAGCTTGACTTCATTCTTATGTTGTTGGGTAATTCAAAACAGCTCTGCTGATAAGCAAAATGCATCTTTAGAGAACAGGATAAAGCCTTGAGCACATACTTTGATCTTTGAAAAATGCTGACAGTAGGAAGGATTTTTTTTTTCTCCAGATGGTGTCTTTATAAATTTCTTCAAAGATAGAACTTCCTTTACCTCATTTAACCCGTTGATGGAAAAGACAACATATTTCACTTGCACTTCACACAAAAGAATGTGAAATGAATCCAACCAAAATTCAAGGGCTTTTGGACTCAGTGAATTTTTTATGAATTTAGTGGTGTAGAGAATTCAAAAATATTTGTACTAAGGTAAAAGTCAAGTTGTTTTACCTGGCCCCTTCAACCACAAAGAAATAAACAATGTTTAAGGGGCCTATTTGGATTTTGTAGACAGCACATTCCTAACTTGGATCAAGTGATTTGGAAAGCTTCTAGCATTGAGTAGATCTTAGAACAGAAGAAAGTTCTTCAACAGATCCAGGCTTCCCTGTAGGCTGCTCTACCCCTTGGACTATATGACCCATCAGATATGACAATATTTAAGGGGTCAATAACAGATAGAGAAACTATTTGGAGTCTCTGGCAGTTCCCTATAGATGAATCCTAGTGGAGACTCTTGGGACTTTGGATCAAGGCTCCACCATCATCTTCAAATAACTATTTCTACTCCTGTTACAATGACCCTGCCCCAAGAATACACCTATGGCCTCATGGGTTGTTCCCAATGATCAGTTGACTTAAGAAGAGAAGATTCATTTACTGAGGGCTCACTTCTTGATGATGCCTGCATAGTATGCAGAACCATCAGTAAATAAAGCTCTCTTCTGAGACAACCCTGAAGGTCTATAGTGGGCAAAACTTCATGCAGTAGTTGGAAGGAGAAATTAGCAGTTGTGTGATTACATGCCTGTGGTAGTTTGGATGAGAATGCTTTTCATAAACTCTACATTTGAACACTTGGTCCCCAGTTGTTGGAATGGTTTGGGAAGAATTAGGAGGTTTGGCCTTGTTAGTCTCTGAGGTTTTATAAAGCCCATCTCTCTCTCTCTCTCTCTCTCTCTCTCTCTCTCTCTCTCTCTCTCTCTCTCATATCAAAATGTAAGCTCTTAGCTACTACTTCACTGCCATGTCTTCTTTCCTCCTGGCATATTCTCTGCCAAGATAGTTTTGGACCTCTAACCATCTGGAGCCATGAGCTCCAACTTAATAAGATGTCTTGATCATGTTGTCTTAGCACAGCAATAGAAAAGTAGCTAAAGCAGAAGTTGATGCTAGGAAGTGGACTATAGACCACATAATAGGAAATGAACTGAGATTCAACATATTTAGGAAAATTTAAACAACATCCTGCATATTACCTGACCACATATGAATAAAGCTATAAATCAACAATAGTAGAAATGGTATAAAGTACACAAATGCATGGAAACTAACTGTCACAGTACTTAATCAAAATTGGATGAAGGCAGAAATTAAGAAGGGAATTTAAAGATTTCTAGAATTGAATGAAAACATAAGACCAAAACCTATGGGACACAATGAAAGCAGTCCTAAAGAGATCATTTGTAACACTATGTGCCCACAGAAAAATACTTGAGAGATCGTAAGTTAATAACTTAACAATGTACCCTTAAAGGACTTAAAAAAAAACAACAACAGCAATCAACATCTTTTAAAACGTAGGCAAAAAGAGATAATCAAAATCAAGTCTCATATTCATGAAATAGAAATGGAAAAAACATGAATAAATGAAATTAAGAGTTGGCTCTTTGAGAAGATTAACAAACATTTAGCAAAAATAGCCAAAATAAAGATAGAGACTATTAAAATCAATAAAATTAGAGATGAAAGGGAGACAGTACAAAAGATATCAAGGAAGTTCAAAGAATCATAAAGACTTATTTTAAATGTCAGTCCACAAAAGTGGAAAACCTGAAAGAAATGGATGAATTTCTATAAAACCACTGAAGTTAAATCAAGATTAAGTAAATAGCTCTTTCTGTCTCCAGTTACCGCAGGGAGAGGAGTTGCTGCAATGTCCGTGTACCTGCAGAGGATGGTTGTTCAGAACTGCTTCAGATTCCTGATCAAGACGAATAAGCAGCCATACATCACACATCCCAATAATCTAAAGGCCTTCAACTCCTTCTGCTACAACCGGCTGATTCACCTTAAAACTGTGGGGATGGAGCCTGTGGACAACCGCAAAGGGGTAATGCTGGTCATGAAACGCAGATCCAGTCAGCAAAAACCAGCTACTTCTTCTGTGATGATCACGGGCACTCTCAGCAGCATCAGGCAAATGATCAGCAAGAGCAAGTACCTCCTTGATCTGTACATGGTGGCCATCCATGAGGCCAGTGTCATCCTGTGAAGCCAGAAGCCTGTGGTTGTGAAGAGGAAATGAACCCACTCCACCAAGAGCTTCCAAGCCCCAAACTCCAGAAGCAGTCAAGAAATAGAGTCCCACTGACTTCTTCAACCACCTCAAAAAAAAAAAAAAAGACTAAGTAAATAATTTAAAGAGACTCATAACATCCAGTGAGGTAGGAAATATAAACAGTAATAAAAAATATCTACAAAATAAGGCTAGAGAGAAGAATGATTTGTTAAGAGTAATGGTTGCTCTTCCAGATGACCCAGATCAATTCCCAGCACTCACGTGGTGGCCCACAATTGCCTTTAACTCCAGTTACAGGGAATCCCACACCTTCTTCTGGCCTCCGTGGGTACCAGGCAAGCACGTGGTGCATGGACACAGGTGCAGGCAGACACTCGTACGCAAAAATATAGTTTTTAAGATCTCCAACTTAAAAAAAAAAGGCTCAGTGTCAGTTAGGTTCAGTACAGAATTCTATAAGATCATCAAAGAGCCAACACCAATACATATCAAATTATTCTGAAAAAATGGAAAAAGAAATTTTACAAATTCCCTTTAGAAAGCCAGTATTACACTAATACAAAAACGAGATGGAGTCCTCACAAAAACAACAAAATTATAGACCAATACCTTTGTTGAACACACATGCTAAAATCCTCTAAAATACTTTCAGAACAAACTCAAGAATACATCAAAAAGATCATGAACCATGATTAGGTAACATCCATTCCAGAGACTCAAGTTCACTATACATCAATCAATAAATATAACCCACCAAATAAATAGACTAACCAAATATGACGATCTCATTAAATGCAGGAAAGGTCTTTGACAAAATCCAACATCCAGTCATAATAAAAGTCCTAGAGAAAATAGAGGTTCAGGGGATGTATTTCAACACAAATAAAGCAATATACAGAAAAGTCACAACCAACATCACTCTAAATGAAGAATATCTCAAAACATTTCCACTAAAATCAAGAATAAAACAAAGATATTTACTCTCTCCATTCCTATTCAACACAGGGCATGAGGTCTCAAGTAATACAATAAGATATATGAAGGAGATAAAATGAATACAATGGTAAAAGAAGAAGCCAAAACATCTTTATTGTCATGAATTTATACATAAAAGACCTTAAGCACTCCATCAGAAAACTCCTACAACTGATAAACACACTCTACAAAGTAGCAACATCCAAAATAAATACCCCCAAATCAGTAGCCTTCCTATATACAAAGGACAAACATACTATGAAAGAAATCAAGAAAATGTTATGATTTATAATTTCCTCAAAAATACTAATCATCAAGAAAACAAACAACCCAATTTTAAAATACTGTTTGTTGCCCGCTAGAATTTGTCAGTAAGATCCTAGTGCTAAAGGCACCACTTGTGTGAGTCTTAGAACATGGAGAAATCAAGCTGGTAGTGACCTATAAGCTTCAGTCCTATAGCTAGCCTTCTTAATGTTGGAAGGTGCAATGCATGATACCAAAGGAGAAAAGTAGTCATCACTCTTACTCAGTTGTGACCTCTATGAAGGATAATAATGAATAGCCTGGCAATACATGTCCACTGGTAAAATAGTAGTATGTATGTTGTTATAGAAACCAACCACTTTATGACTAGATTTAAGGTCCATTCCACAAGATGAAACATACCTTGGCACTGATACCTGATCAACAACTTGTGGCTAGATAAGTCATAGACCGTAGGAGAGAGCATACTGCTATCATTATCCCAAATAGATATAAGATTAAGCTGACTCCTAACCACTAATTGAAATATCCATAGATTAATGTATTTTTAACCCTTATCAGAAAAGCTTGTTTGTAGTAAATGATAATCAACACAACTAGCAAGGTGCAGAAAGTAAGACTGTAAATGGACATTTCCTGTCCCGACTGCCCAGTTCCAAATAATCAACTCAGAGGTTGAATATGAACTATAAATGCTCAGCAGATAGCTCAGGCTTATTACTAGCTAATGCTTACATTTCAATTAACCAATTTCTGTTAATCTATGTATTGTCACATGGCTCATGCCTTTACCTGTCCTCTATCATGTCTTGCTTCCTCAGTAGCTAGATGGTATCTCCTCCTGACTCTGCCCTCCTTCTTCCCATCATTCTCAGTTTGGCTTCCCTACCTAACTTCCTGCCCAGCTATTGGCCTGTCAGCTTTTTATTAACCAATGAAAATAATATATATTCATGATGTAGAAAAGGATTGTTCCACAGCATTTCCTCCTTTTTGTCTAATTAAAAAGGAAGGTTTCAGCCATAATAGTAAAACTATATGCAACAAAAACAGTTAAAGTAAGAATTATAGTAACAATATCTAATCCATTTGCATTTGGCAAAATTAAAGAAAATAATTATCTATCTTATCTTAGTGAGTCTAAAGTTTTGTATCTAATTTACTTTCTATTATAACTAAGGAAAACTGTAATTATAACTATTTAGACTTCAACTCCATCAAAGACCCTAGAAGGGTGAAATGTTACCTAATAATAGGGACATGAGGCTGCCTAGATAGTCACCCAAAGTCCCTCTGTAACATTGAGGCAGCCAACTTTGGCCTACAGGCTTAGCATATCCGACAGACTTTCCTGTGAAGCAGGGATTTTTGAAGGACTGTCCTGCCTTGTCTTGGCAAAGTTCAGCAGTCACCTTTCTTGCATCCTACTTGTCCAGTTTAGACAGTAACTGTCAGCAATTGAGGCAAGAGCAGTTTCTTTGCCCACATGGCTAGCTTTTGTCATAAAGAAAACAAACTCCGTATGGAGTTTCTTCAATGCCCATTACCCTCTTTGAAGTATTTGGTGCTACCAGAAGCAGAAATGTCTCACTATTGAGAAAAGTCTAAGTTCTTAAAACATTTTAAATGCCATATTCTGTAGGTCTTTGAAGTGTTTGAAGATTGCCTACCTATCTGAAATAATCGCCATATGACCTTGAAAACCTAACTAATATGACTATAAGTTTGTATTATAGGTGACTGTTAATCTGTATTTCTTAATTATATATTATGTTTTTAAATGAGCTGCATAAACATAATACCCTAAACAAGATTAGAACTATATATACAGTATAACAAAATTAACTTTAAATTTGTATCAATAAACCAAAATTCATACCAATGTAAAATATGTATGATTAATAGCTGTTTTTTAGATTAAAGTAAACTCCATAATCTACCCTTTTAGTCTATCATTTCTATGCCCCCCTTTTTCTTTTCAGAACAAGATTTCTGAATCCAATCTCCTTTGTTTGGCTTTTTTTCTGACCATTATCCACACAACTTATAACCAACCTACCTAAACAATGACAAACATTAATAACTTATTTTTGGGAATGTGGGCATAGTTCTCTAGCCTACTTCCTGTTCATTGGGGGTGCTGGTAATCTTTGAGAGACCCTGGGAAAATTTAGGAAAATTGTTAAATCTTGGCTGTAGTATTCTGTGAGGCTGGATCATCTCAGTCAGCAACCTAGAAGCTGTTCTGGATGCTGGATCACCTGGGCTATTCATTTTTATTGGTGTCTGGTCTCCTTCATCTGAAAATACACAAACTTTTAAAGGTAACATACATATCTGCATTAATACAAGCATATACTGTGTATTGTACACAAGTCAGCCAAAGAGGATTTTTTTTTTATGTTTGAACAGGTAAAATATATGTCATGTGTCCTGTAGTCTTTTAAGTTTATTTATTTACATTTGTAGTCAGATTTTTCAGAGGGTCTTCCTTGATCAAATCTGATTTTTTTTTAACCCAGAATGAATCCACAGCCTCTCATTTCCTGTGGAAATAAAAGCAGAACCTCCTTCCCAAAGCAACATAGCTTTTAATTTAAATTTTGTAGTCAAGAATTTTATTTATATATATATATATATATATATATATATATATATATATATATATTGGTTTAATCGAGCAGCTTTCATAATTAAAGTCTCTTAGCAGTTATCATTTGTTCATTAGCAGTCAAAAAAATTAAAGACAACACAATAACATACAGTATACAGACTCCCTGTGTATTTTCCATCTTTCCATGGCTTATTATATTTTTATTACTCTATTCCTTTTTAAGGACTTTATTTCAAAACTATATCTTTTAATCTAAGACTGTATATATATTTTCTCTCTCTCCCAAGCTTAAACATATTTTTTAAACACACTGTGACCCATTTAGAGGCTTTTTTTTGGTCTGAATCTGCCCTTACTGTGCATCTGTAACCTTTTCTCTCTGCATGAGCAGAAAAACTGCTGTGTAACTTAGATTATGGAGTGCTGATGCTGGCTCCTCCCCCTCAGTTCCCAAAGAGTCTAGTTTCATGATGGCAGAGGTACATTTACTACCAGCTCTAGGGACCATGTTTACCACCCCAACTCTAGAAAGTTTCTAGGTCCATGCTACCACTGAGTAGCATGCCACTGGCTGCTCATAAACAACATATAAGTGTTTGGTAGTAGAGCCTCTTAAAAGAGCCACCCATTTTTGCTGTTAGCACCGAGCCAGGAAGCAGTCTCTTAAAGGAGCTGTGCCAGGAAACAGAGCTCACCCAAGAAAAGGCAGCTACCAGGAGCCATGCTTGACTCCATTCTTGTGTGTCTAGAATCCATTTTTTTAAAAAATATAATTTTACTTTATTATTCTTTTCTTTTTTTCTTTCATTTTTCTTTATTAAGAAATTTTCTACTCACTCCACATACTATCCACAGATCCCCCCTCCTCCCTCCTCCTACTCCCTAGCCCTCTTTCCCAAGCCACCCCACATCCCCACATCCCCCAAGAGAGGAGAGATACTGTAGGTGAAGGACATCAAGATCATGATGGGAGGACGTGCAGAGATGACCGGCCACACTAGCAGAATCCATTTTTAAGATGTCAGGTTTTATGTGGAAATTTCAGCCACATGTTGGAATACCATATGTAAATGGACATTTCCAGTCCAGACCATCTCATCCCAAATAAACAACTCAGAGGCTGAATATAAATTATAAATGCTCAGTAGATAGCTCAGGCTTATTACTAGCTAAATCTTGCATTTCAGTTAACCCATTTCTATTAATCTATGTATTGTCACATGGCTCATGCTTTTACCTGTCCTCTAGCATGTCCTGCTTCCTCAGTAGCTGGCTGGCATCTCCTCCTGACTCTGCCCTTCTTCCCATCATTCTCAGTTTGGCTTTCCTGCCTAACTTCCTGTCCAGCTATCAGCCTGTCAGCTTTTTTTAACCAATGAGAGTAATACATATTCATAGTGTAGAAAAGGATGATTTCACAGCATAAGACAGTGGTGTGCTCAGTTCTAAATAAACATATATACCACATACCCTCCTCCTAAAGCTTAGAGATCTTTGAGAAAGAGGGATTAGAAAGAATTTCAGAGGTGGTGGATGACTAGAAGGAAACTGTCTCCTGTCCATAGCAGGATAGGTACTCATGTGAACTCCCAGAAATTGTGACAGAGTGCACAAGGTCTGTTCATGCAAAAGTCAAACCAACATAGTATAAACACTCAAGGAACCATTCTCCCTCTTTAAAAGCAAAAGGAAATCCTGTCATTTGTGATGATCTAGGTTAACCTGGAGTATGTTATATTATATGAAATGGCACCAGTACAGAAAGCTAAATTACTGGATGACCCCACTTATGGGTGCTGTATAAAGAAGTTCACAAAAATAGAAAGTTGTAATATATTTTCAGAAAATATTTCTTCCCTTGAAAGAGACTGAACTTTTGCTAAACATTGCAGTGGATTTTATGATATACCTGGAGATCAATTAAGGCTATGTATTTAACCTGATATCCTACTGTGTGCTCAGCTTGTTTAAGTTACCTTTAAGAAAGCAATGTAACCAACCTTACTTTGCCTTAGATTTCTCATGTAATCAGCTTTTACAACCTCAGAAAAAAAAAAACCTAGCTCTAATCTCAAAATATGCTCCTAACCAAGAATTTGTGTGTGTGTGTGTGTGTGTGTGTGTGTGTGTGTGTGTGTGTGTGTTTTGGCACTCCTTTGCTGAAAGCAGCCATCAGGTTAAAAGCAACATTAAACAAAACAGTATCCACTATAATAGTGGGAAACAATGTGTGAATATACATTGGTAATATCTGTTTGCAATTTTGAGTGCTATTCTGGATCAGTTAGGGCCAGTAAAATAATTCTTTCCTTGTAAAGCTCCGTTAAAGATCTCTGAAAAAGTATCTCTCATTCCTTTCAGATACTATGTTCCCTACGCTGTTCAATAAATACAGAGCAATGTTTTTTGATAGGGACAGTCACTGACACAGGCATAACACAAAGGCCAGTCCAACACACACAACAGACTACAGACAGGCTAGTAACCAAAGACTACAACCACTTGGAAGATCAAGGAGGGAAGTGGAAAATTCAAATCTGGGCTTGCTCTTGGTCAAAATACACCAAAAAGATGTTTGGCAGTATCTGGACCATCTTCCTTGAGGTTTCTACAGTTGACTTCAGCCCAACAGCTTCTGAACTGAGAGGACTTCGTTGATCCTGCCAAGTTCAAAGGATTTTTTTCTGCTTCCATTAGTTGTTCCACACTAGAGACAGGAAGAATCTAGTTCATTTTGTATTTTCACACTAGGAAGCAAATCTCTGTCTCTCAAATTAAAAGGGAATTAATTAAGTTCTACCATAAAAAGGAGGTTTGGAGAGTTGGATACTTTGCAGGGAGAAAACACTCAAACTTCTACAATGAATCATTATATTCTAAACAAACACATATTGTCTGTCTATAGTACCCTCATCAATAAAAATGCTATTAGATTTCTAGGCTCCATGCAACCCAAAAGTTGATATAGATAGATAGATAGATAGATAGATAGATAGATAGATAGATAGATAGATAGATAGATATAGATTGAATAAATATCTATATTACATATAATATAGATTTAATAAATATCTATATTACATATATATGTAATAAATTGTTTGTAAATGTAAGGGTAAAAGTTAACCTGTAAGCCCCACTTGCCCAAGGACTAAGGACTTCCTGGAAGGCTGGGGACTGTTCATATAAAACATGTGTTTGTTTGTTTATTTTTTTAGTCACATGTTTTCACTTCAGTAAACAAGGTTGGTTTTTCCAAATGCACAGGATGTGCTTTATCACATGAAGGTGTGAGGTATGTAGGTAGGAAGTACATCAGGGTGTTCACTTGTCCCCATTGGACAAAGGTGGGAAGTACTGTAGCCTTGTGGGTTTTGTGTTTATGAGCACCTGGCTGACCTAATTCAGCTGCATTTGCTGGGAATACCATGGATGGATCTGACCAGTGTCCATCTTCCTGGCCAGTATTTAAGAAAGCCTGCTTTAACTGGACAATTGTGAATTTGGTCTTTCTCCTTGCAATTTTCAGGTTTAAAACAAATATCTGCATATCCAATATAAAATATATTGCAGAGGGCTAGAGAGGTTGTTCTATGGTTAAGAGCACTAGCTGCTCTTCCAGAGGACTTCAGTTCTATTCCCAAGACTCACTTAGCAGTTTACAACCACCTATAACTTCAGTTCCAAAGGATTCAACACGCTTTTTTGACCTCCATGGAAACTAGGCCTGTATTTAGTACAGATATAAATGCAGGTGAAACACACATAAAATAAAGAGATATTTTTTAAAATATTTTTATGTATTGCAGGATTTTGTCAAAGTATTTTCATTAATCCAGTGTTATGATTCAAGTCCACTGTTTTCATTTCAGGGACATAGAAGATAACTCAAAATATTTCAACATATACAGAACTTACATTATAAAGCTGTAAAGTATTTTCTTAGCTTCTAATATAAGATCAGTTGCTGTATGCAGTAAGACTGCACACTATAACTTTCTTTACTGGGGGACATACCCACTAGAGGAGCCCACCCTTATGACAATATTTACACATGACTACGCAATGGGAACCTTTATGGAGAGTATATTTACAAACTTCTTTCTTTAGTTTTTTATTGTTTTAGTTGTATCCAAATGTGAGTATGTGCCTGTGAGTGCAGGTGCTCTAAGAAGCCAGAGGCATCAGACCCCATAGAGCTGGAGGTGCAGCAAGTTTTAAACCTCCTAGGCAATGGGAACAGGCCTCAGATCCTTTAGGAGAGCAGTAGGTGTGCTCCTAACTGCTGAGCCAGCTCTCTGCTCTTTCCTTTCAATCAAACTTTCTCCATTTCCTTTTTCATGTAGTTCATGATTTGGGGATGTGATATTATCATGAGTTAGATGTCTCAGATTTCAACCAGAAGCCACTTATTGCCTATTCTCCTGTATTCAGGATGGAGGGGGAACGTGGCAGTCACTTCTCAATTTTATTTTACCTTTGTAACAGAACAAATTAGCATGGCTTACTGAGATGTGCTCATGGTTGTTTTGTCTTAATTAGTTGAAATATGAACAGAACTAATTACTTGATTCACAAGGAAAAATCATTAAATTAAAATCACATTTGACTGATGTTAGCATATTAGGGCATATATTTTTATTTAAGTGTGGAGACTGTCTGAATCTTAACTAACCCACAAAATACGTTCAAAGAGAAACTAATTAACACTACAGCCATGAGCACAATTCCCTGGTGACTTGATTTCTCAATGAAACTAAAGATACTTTTTGACCTACCATAATGTTCCTTCTGCCAAGGTTAAGGGAAAGATATCACCATAATTGGGGCACGAGTCTGTATTAGCCTGATTTAGGTTAGAGAACCAAAGAGCTGCACAAGGAAGGAACTCGTAATAATTAGGGTGTAAAGTATAAAAGCAAAGGGCTTAAACACAGCATAAATTAATTATTTAGTGCTACTCAATCCATTTAGACTTATAAATTACAAAAGGTCACAGGACAAAGCCTGTATTCTCTTCCAGCTGAACAGTGTAAGATTTCTGAAAGCTAAGACCTTACAGAGCACAAATAAGCTTGCTTAAGAGTTTATATAATATACACAGGGAAGTGTTAGGTAGGAAAGGAAATGTGTGGTGGCAAAACACACTTTGTTAAGTAGTCCTAAGAATTGTTAATGGCTATAATGTACATCACAAAAACACTTTTTGTTTCCCATCTTTGTAAATTAATAACACAATACATTTAGGCCATTTTGGATGACTTTATTCCATTGATGATGAAATTAGTGTTATTCTTACTTGATGATATAGGTTTCAGTAAATTGATGATTTCATGATTTGTATATATAATTCTTAGTAGAGAAAAACACAAACCAAAAAAAAAAAAAGAACAAAACAAGAAAGCATAATAATTTTGGAGACTTCAGTAAGTTGAATACTGCCTATTCCCAAGATGTTTGTTTACATCTTAATACATTGCTTTATTTAACAAAGGAACTTTATGTGCTGTGTTAAGAAATGAAGAAGTTGTCCCAAATTTACAAGTGGATCTAGTGTGATGTCAAGAACCCTTAGAAGAGACAATTAGTCAAAGCTAGATACAAAAATCCCAGGAAAGCGGAAGCAGGAGGTGAAAGAGTGAGGTGGTACTAGGAAAGGGAGCTAAAGAAAATGAGCTGCACCTCAAATGTGGAAGTCAAGAGACTGGTCATAACCTAAGACCTTGAGAAGAAAGACAGTTCTGAGTGAAACATAACTTAGGGCATCTCATCTATAAAATTATACAATAATACATTTGTGCTATTTTAAACTACTATGTAGGTAAGTGGTGTTTTGTTATAGCAATAAGAAACTAATAAGGAAAAAATGGGAAGCTAAGGTAATGTCATTAATTTCAAAATACTAGACTCTATTACTATATAATGAAAAATACTATCCCCCTAAAAGGAATGACCAATGCTATGGGCATGGACAATGGAACTAGAATATTTGATGTATTCTCAGGAACCAGTTCAGAGTAATTAGAAAAATATACAACCTAAACAAAATGCATTTTTCTATAATTAACAGTTTAATTAAAACCAATAAAACCATATAAAGGGCTTTGAGCAGTATCTAAATAATTTAATCACTCTGGACGATGAAATATGTCTGTTTTCCTGCCTTTTTGGACACCTTGAGTTTTATGCAGGAGATACATGCAAAACTATGAAGACTAGGAAGTGACATAGAATTTGTGTTTTAAAAGTACAAGGGAAAATATAGGATAGGGTTATAAAAAGATAAAGAGGAAAGCATACTTGGGGGATTAAATTAGGAGAGCTATCAGAGGTCGGGGTAAAGAAAGGAACATGGGTAGGGAAACCAAAGGCCTTTAAAAAAGTCATGTGTTGCCGGGCGGTGGTGGCGCACGCCTTTAATCCCAGCACTCGGGAGGCAGAGCCAGGTGGATCTCTGTGAGTTCGAGGCCAGCCTGGGCTACCAAGTGAGTCCCAGGAAAGGCGCAAAGCTACACAGAGAAACCCTGTCTCGAAAAACCAAAAAAAAAAAAAAAAAAAAGTCATGTGGAAACTCACTACTGTAGAAGCTTCCTAAAACATATACAAACATTAAAGATATTTCAATGGAGTCACCATATAATGGGGGAGACAATGCCCCAACTAGGCATCTTATACCACCAAGTAAAACACCTAGTGCCAGAAATTAATTACATTTTGTTGAGTCATTGGCCATAAGGGTGTATCCCACAGCCTCTACCAAACATCACAGGCTACTGCCAATGCTATTGGTTACTCTCAATAATCTGATAGTAAGACCTTATGGCTGAACATACAATTTACTTATATCATCAAACATGGAGAAATGGAGCAGGTTTCCAACTGAAACTTCACTCTCTACTAACTAGCAATCATGATACTGGAAGGTACATTACATACTATTGGAGGAAAAAGCAATCATTGATATCACCCTGTTCTTGGTTTTTTTTTTTTTTTTCCAATGATTTTAGTTTACTTTTTGCATTTCAGTTTGGAAATTATACTAACTTATTTATTACAATTTTATATTTTATCTTTAAATCCACTATTATTTCCTTGGCCATGTTAAGTCTACTGAAGCTCCAGTAGAGTAAGTGCTTCATTTCTGTTTTTTTCTCTTTTCTAGAATTCTATTGATTTTCTTTCAGTATGTCCATCTTTCTGCTTACATTACTATTTTTTGCTCTTTTTTGTATTCTATTAAAAAACTTGAAAACTTAATGAACATTAAGTGTCATATGTGATAGCTCTACCATCTATGTTAATATTCAGTCTTGTTCTGATGACTAACTTGTCTCCTCAAACTTATTTTATTTTTCCAATGCCTTATCTGTGTGTGTATGTATGTGTGTGTGTGTATGTGTGTGTGTGTGTATCCATCCTTTAAAGCAATATATTCTATATCTGATAAGATAATAAGAATTGCCAAAAATAGGCCCTCAATATAAGAATTAGCTAAGATGGCTAGTAATTGAACTTTCTACATTTTCTATTGGAACAAGATCTACACATTTTTAATTACTTTAATGACTACATTCTTACCTCCCTACTTTACCCTGAGTAAGTACTCCTTAATAAGAAAGTATGTTATAGATCTTTCAACTGAAATTGCCTTTTCTGTACTAAAATCCTAATGACATAATGGTAATGATTAATATGAGGAGTAGAAATAGATGTTTGTAGCAGTTTGAATGAGCACTATCTTCCATAGACTTGGGTATTTGCATACTTGGTCCCATTGCTGGAGAAGGATACCAGTGGGAGAGGCTTTGAGAGTTTACACCTCACTCTACTTCCAGTTCACACTCTCTGCTGAAAGACCCCCACCAAAGGCCCAGACACAGTTCCCCCAGAAACCGAAAAGAGCTGAGGGAAGAGATATCTTAAAAATAAACAAAACTGAGTCAGTTCCCCCTTCCTGGAGAGGGTAAAGTCAGGTGTTTTCAAAAGAACAAAGTCAGGATGTCTGTTGGTGACCGATCAACCACGAGATGCCCCTCTCTGGAGATAACATGACCAGACCCTAGAGATGGGTTGTAAAACTCATGATAGGGCAAACAGATAAGCTAAAATAAGACAAAGTCCAGGCCCAGGAAAAACTGGACCAATCAAGGATGGACCCTTACTAACCCCCTCCCCTCTAAGGAATTTTGTGGGTTTTGCCTATAAAAACTAACTTCCCCAAGAAAGAGGAACTCTCCTTCCTGCCTTGCTGCATCAGGTGTGATGAATGAGTGTTCCCTGCTAGCTTGAACTGTGCACACGTGCGCTGGATTAAACCTTGCTATTGCATTCTGGACATCTTCAGTCTCCAGTGGTCTCTTTGGGGGTCCTAATCTGGGCAGAACACCGCTTCCTGTGTTGTAGATGGAGAAATGATTTCTCATCTTCCTGCTCTGGCAGCACAGTATTATGCCTCCCCATCCAGAATGATGAGCCAAAATAAACTCTTCCATATTTCACTTTGGACACCATATTTTATCATAACTAAAAAGTAACTAACATATGACCCCTTCACAAGATTTCACAAATGTCTCTGCCATTATTATACCAACTTCTGTCACTCTACATCCTATCCCCTTCTCTGGCTATGGAGTTCTAAATCTATTCTCTCAAAGACTTAACCCTTCTCCTTATTGTTTTCTCCCCTTAGATGAGACAAAAATCTAGATATGATAGAGTCCGACAAGTCTTTTCCTCATGGATAATAGACTTTTGTATGCATATTTCACAATGACTGATGTTGATGACTAATGTTTTCTTTCTATCATGTCCCTAAGGAGATTTTTCTCAGACTCTCACATTCTGAAAAATATAAGGTTCCTAGAGTTAAAACTCAGAAAACTTTAAAGGTTCCTCCAAAACTATGATCATGAAACATTATCACTCTCACATTAGCATTCAGCCTTCTATGTTTTCCATAATTACAATATATTTATTTATAAGGGTTCATGGTCTCTCCTTCTCCTACTCCTCCTTCTTATTCCAGTAAGTGGACTCTAGGTGGCTTCCTGAGTGAATCTGTTTCTCCAGAATTTGGATAATAGTGTGCCACTCAATATTGGTTGCCTTTTTATCAAGTCATTTATCAGAATTTTCCCAGGGGCCTGCCCTGAGAAAATCCTCCCCAGGGTCCTGGGGAAGATGCTACATCCAGTGTGGGGTTATCTGAGGGAAAGGAATCTATGTACACTGTGCTCTTTTGTCTATTAACTTTATTTCTCTAAGACAAAAGTCTATCTATACAGCTTCAGTTCCATCCTGACACTCAGTTTCTCTTTCTCTTTTCTTTTTCTGTCCCCTCATAACCCTAGTAATAATTGAGTTCTTATGCTTTTGATCTCATCCTCGTTCTCTGTTCCTTTGTCCTTCATCTTTCCTCCCTCTTCTCCTTTCCTGACCTGATTCACTTACAATCTACAGAATATTTTTCCTTGCTACTCACTCATCAGCCTGAGCTACACTCTACAAAAGATCTGCCATGTTCCTTTCTCTCCAGCCATGTGACTCTGCTCCAGTCTTTACTGCACCTGGTTATGCAAAAAAAGAAAAAAAGAAAAACAACCCTACTGTCTTGAGTCAATTGCTCTATAATGCTACTAGGTCTGAAGGAAAGGGATGGTCTGAGCTTCATTTGCACAAGAAACAAAACTATGCATCTACAGTCTGCCTGTCTCCTAGGCTTTGTAGGGGTGTTACCTAGTAGATCAGCAGAAGGTCTGAGAAGCTTATTCTGTTTGCCATATGGCCTAGCAGTATATGAGTGCACAAGAATCTCATAGCAGAAGACAGCTGATATATATTAAAAGCTGAATAACACCAAATATTCCTTGATAAATGGTTTCCCTCTCGAAAAAAAATCCTTGATCTTTCTAGATACAGCTTTAATATATGCGACTGAAGCTCTGTAATATATTCTTGCAGCTTACTGCAGTCATTGATCTTCATTTCATTCAACTTTCTCTTGTGATGAAGATTGGGGCATGACTCCTGTCTTAGTTTCTATTGTTGTGACTTAACATCATGGCCAAGGCAACTTATAGAAGAAAGAGTTTAATTGAGCTTACATTTTTTTTCAGAGGGATAGAATCCATGATGGTAGAGTAAAGACATAGCAGTAGAAACCTCTTGATCCACAAGGATGAGGCATAGATAAGGAGGCACTGTGAATGATATGAGTTTTTTTTTTAAACTTTCTTTTTATTTATTCTTTGTGCCTTTCACAACATGCATCTCAGTCCTGTTCACTTCCCATCCCTTTGTATCTGCCCTCTCCCCTTGCAACCTTGCCATCAAAATAAAATAAAATAAAATTTAAGAGAAATAAAAGAGAAAAAATAAAAAAGAAAGAAAGGGAAAAATCTCATCATGGAAACTGTATTGTGACATAGTGAGTCATGTAGTAAACCCTTTTATCCATATATCTTTATGTGAGAGTGAGTGTCCATTGCAAAGGATCATTGGTCTGACTCATTGCAATGACTCTGTGCAAGAACTTTTTAGTGATGGGAGAGCTGGTAAGCAAGCCCACTCTCCCCTGTCTTCACCACCACTGTAAGCTCTCTAGCATTGCCCTTGCTAGTTCACCCCTTGCAGCAATGAGCAAGGGACAGGGACAGTTCTGCTTTTACATCCTCAGGATCAGCTCTTCCACACCTACACTTTCAGGGCCAGCTCTACTGCGTTGCCTAGGTGAGGTGTAGGGGCCACTCTCCTAAGTGCCTCAGCTGGTAAAGGGCAGGAACAGCTTTCCCACTCTTATGACCCCAGGGTCAGGGCAGGGCAGCTCTTCCACCTGCCACAGGTGACAAGGGACAGGGACAGGTATCGGGGGGAGGGCCTCTCTCCCTTGCCCACACCACCATATGGCAAATGAGGAGTGGGATCAGATCTCCCATGCTCATGTTCTAGGGTTGGTTCACCTGCACCCCTGTCAATAGGGTCAGCTCTACTGTGCTGCCCAGGCGAGGTACAAGGTCCACTTTCCAGAGTGCTGCACCTGGAAGGTAGAGGATCAGCTCCCTCGCCCACCAAGTGCAAGTGCTGTGGGATGTCAGTGGCTGCTGGGCATTTGGAAATTGTTGACAGAACAGAAATTTCCACCTACATATGAGTCTTTTAAAACCTTAAGTCCCCCCAGTGACACATAACCTCCAACAAGGACACACCTCCTAATCCTTCCTGAACAATTCCACCCACTGAGGACAAGTATTCAAAAATATGAGCTTATGAGGGACATTCTTATTCAAACTACCACAATTCTAAGGTTAATTTTTTTTAGCATGTTGGGACTGAAGCAAGAATTTTCTAATTTTTATTAATTTGACATTTTTAAGTAATGTTGTTGGGACTATCACTAAAAAAAAATGGGATGTTTTGGTAAATACTTTAAATATAACAAAAATAAGATCCAACTCCCAATCTGGTGAGGAATACCCAGAAAAGAAGCAATAGAATATGCAAATACCATGAAGAACAGAGGCCAGCATAGCCAGAGCAGAGTGAGTAAGGGAGTCACTAGATTGTGAACGACAAAAGGAAGAGGAATACTAGTTCCTTAGAGGTATATGCTCTCTTGGGAATATATAGAATGTTGACATCAAGTGTCATATCCCTGAAACATATCTTTTCATTCTCATGACCCTTGCTAAGTCATGGGGACAATGAAAGAGGCCAAGAGCACTTTTGGATAGGAGCCCTCAGGAGAGCCATTACTCCTCTGGTGCATACAGGTGCATGGCAAGCTAGTGTAATCTAAAACAGAACCTTCTTCCTACACGTACACGTCAGCTATTCCTTAGAATGCTGGTGATACAACACAGCAGGCTAAGCTACTGATGCCACTGATCTCTCATCTAACCTTTAGGAACCCTCTGCTATGTAATCAAATGTGGCAAAGAAGCACTCTGAAAAAATATTTTCTCTCGGTCTAGCTGGCTACCACGAATCCTTTGCAATGCTATGGAGTTGAGCATTACCAAACAACAGTTTGTGATGCTTCCTGTTCGACCTTACAGACCCATCTGCTTCAACTAGCCATCACCCGACATTCAACACCTTTAGCTTATCTGCCCTTTTAGCTTTCTTGTGGGCAAGTTTCAATAAACATTTTGCCTCGCAGGCCTTTTACATGTGTTTTCTTTTGTCTCTTGGCAACCTACACAGGCTGGGATATTTTAAGAGGTAATTGTGAGGCTTTAAGGAATTTGGTTTTTAATCTATAAGGGATGAAATATTCTATTTTCAGCCACATTGCACCCTGATTTCTGTTTATTAAACACGTAATTCTGGTTCCTGTAGAAACTAGATAAAATTAAAAATAAGGACAGAGTGAGAATATCAGCTAAGACAAAATTGTATTAATCCTTGAGTTGGACTGTGGTGACTTGGTGAAGTACAGGAGTTGTGGACATAGGGAGAACTGGCCAGATTTCAAGCATGTAAGACTTAAAAGATTTACTGAACTTATTACTGATTGGGATGTGACAGAAAACATGGAGAAAAGCAGAACTTCATACAAGTTGTTTTTCTCAGCAATGGAAAAAAAGTAGTTTTTCTCAAATGTCATAATGTTCTTGCTGAACTATGAAGCTGGTTAAATCTCACCTAAGATTCACATCATTTACTATTGTACTACTGAGCACATTTATGCTTCTTTACTCTGGCATGCAAGCACATACCTACCCATCACGATTCCACATTGGCAATTGTCTATGTCTCTGACCCCAGTCTTGCACATCCTTAAAGTTTTTCTGTGATTCATACTGAAATCTTTGGTTCTACTGACCTATTGTCTTGGCATACTTAGATGACTGTTTGGCTTTTGTTTCTTGATTTTGTTTTGTTTTGCCTTTAGAATTTCTGTTTCTTTAGATGTCTAATTCCTGCTGATACTCAAAAGTTTAATAAGTCACTGATTCCTCTTTGGAAAAAAAAAAACCCAGTCCATTCCTTTGTGCCTACTCTTAACTCCACTCTGGAAGTCCTGGCCAAGGCACATAAAAAAAGAAAAAAGGAAAAGAAAAAAAAGTCAAGGACATACAGTTTAGAGAGAAAATACAACTGTCCCTGCTGATAGACAGCATGAAAGTCTGTGGAAATCCCAACTTTTCTCTAAACAGTCTTGAGTGTTCATAAGAGAGCTTAGCAGGACAGAAGAATCCTGGGCAAAAACACAAAATCCAGTCCTGTAGACACACAGGACCTCTAGCCAGGATGGAGCAATGATGGCCCAGCAGTTGAGGATTCATGCTGCTCTTGAAGCAAGAGGATCTCTATGAGTTCAAGGTAACTGTCATCTTGACATTTATTTTTAAAGATTAATTATCATCCCTTCTGACTTCTCGAATCATGTGGTCTTTGGAGAAAAGTTTTACTTTATTGATTTATCCTTAGTGAACATTATTAAGTAGGACCATCAGTAACAAATCTTTCATTTTCCAAGTTTTGGAACCATTCTAATTTTTAGTGAGTTTATGGCAGACTTTTTTGGTCTTTTTATACAGTTCTTCATTGTTTCATAGGATTATTTGGTTCCAAGAAAAACATTAATATATTCCATTACAAAAGAAAATCTCTGCTTGTTCATAGCACCTACATGGTGGCTGAAAAATCATATGTAACTCCAGTTATAAGGATCTGATGCCTCTCTGGCCTCACTAGCATCACACATATGTGGTATACATACATACACACAAAGGCAAAACACTCATACACACAAAATAAAAAACAAATCTTTTTTCAAAGGTCATATATGATTCCCAGTTGACACAAGGAATGAATCCATTGTGAACTTGTTAGCCCAGCAAGCATCAAAACCTGTTTTCTGTATGTGGTATTATACTGTTGGCATCTGCTATTCAGTTTAATATAGCATTGTGTATTGATTTTTGTCAGCTAAGTTCACATTCTGTGTGTCTGTATGCCTTAAGGCTATGGGTGTACCTTGTAACATACAAATTTAGCTCATTTTCTTGTACACTCATCAGTTTACAATAACCCCTTCTTCTTTCCTATATTTTAAAAATATTTCTTCTTCTATTTGCTTATTTTTAAATAAACAAAGCACATGAAGTAATCAATTTCATTACAGAAATTTCAAATGTACATTTTTTGACAATCACCTCTCCACCCCTGTGCCCTGCCTACTCACTGTTTCCACCTTTCTAGCCCTAGTATTTCCTACTCTACTTTCATGTCACATATATTCTATTACACACACACATACACTCTTGAAAATGTCATTTTCCCTCTCCTCTTCCCATTTCTAGTTTTATAACCTATAACCACATCCATATACATATACATATACATATGTAAAAATAAGTAATACAATCTGAATATGATAGAGAACATGCAGTGCTTATTTTTCTATGTCTGGGTTACTTTACTTCACATAATTATTTCTAGATCCATCTATTTTTCCGATATTTTCATGCTTTTATTTTTCTTTTGTATGTGTATAGCTGAATAAAGTTACATTGTGCATATCATCATCTTTCTGTTGCCCATTCATCTATTGATGGACATCTAGACTGATTATACTTCCTTGCTATTGTGAATATTGCAGCAATAAACATGGGTGTGCATGCATCACTGTGGCATGATTTACAGTTCTTTGGGCATATGCCCATGTCATGGCCTTAAGGGTCAACTTGACAAAACTTAAGAGTCTCCTGAGAAATGAGCACTGTGGAAGGTTATGTCCCTAGGCAGATGGGTGTTGGCTGTATAAGGAAGGTAGCTGAGCAAGCCAGAGGAGAAGTGAGCCAGTGAGCAGCCCGGTATCCTGCAGTTCCTATCTCCAGGTTCCTGTCTTCAGTTCCTACTTTGATGTCCCTCGATAAGAACTGTAAGCCACATGAACCTTTTCTTCCCCAAATGGCTTTTGGTCAAGTATTCCATCACAGCAATAGAAAGCAAACTAGAAAAACCCAGAAGTGGTCTAGCTGGGTTGAAGGATAACTCTAATTTTAGATTTTTAAGAAAACAGTATATGATTTCCATAGTAACTACACCAGTTAGTCACTTTTTTCTCCTTTCCGCCTAGCTTTATCACCATTAAATGCTTTTATTGTCTTAATTTTTAATCAAATTTAAAGAATTATTTCTCTTAAAAGTATGAGCAATTACCACAGTAATACTAAATGACAGAAATTCCAAATGATAAAATTGTTGAAATTAATTAATAAGTAGTAAGATGATACACTTATTAGCAGTAGGTGACAGCCCAAAGCTACTGTGAAGAGAATTGCATATACTCTTGTCCAGTATTGAACTCACTGGACTTGATCATTTTGTTGCCACAAACCTAGCTGACATATCATGCATGAGATACTGTCGTACACTTTTTAAATGATGATGATTTCATCTGAGCCACATAGCTTCCCGAAGCTCTAGTGAAGAAATTAAAGCATATGTGCACAAATGAAGCATGTATTTGGCAACTAATAGACCTGCTTTTCAAAGCTAACCTTTGTTGGTAGTCTTGTGTAAGATTCAGACACCAGAGTTGATCATGAAATACAGGAAGAAACATTCCTAAACAGTAATCATGTCAGAATTTTAAGCATGCTTGTGGAAAGAAGTGGGATAAATGTTATTTCCAACATATAAATGTTTCCTTTAGGATAATTATTAAATTCTTTTGTTATTGCATTAAAATGGAACAAAAGATTGCCACAAAACCAACACACAAATTGAAAGGATCTTGATCCTGAAGGATCCAGCAGAGAAAAATGAAAGATCCATAAAGCATGTGGCATATTTCTTGTCAAATTTCCTCATATAAGGACATTGCTATGAGATGTAAATATCTTCAAAGGATTAACCCTTCAACATCATGAAAATATGCACATTTTCAAAGGGGTGAAGTGTTTTCTAATCTGAACATCTTTAAAGGGTGGAAATCAATAAATGGCATGAAAACTTCAAAGCGGGACCCGCTGTCAATGACAGAAGTTCCTCAGCAATGTGGAAGCTTTGAAGGAGGACTCCCAGTGCTGGGATACCTTTGAAGTGACTGGAAACAGACATTTATAATTACGGAAAGGTGCAGTGTCCAGCAGGGATAGTACAAAGACATGTCTGAGGTAGGTACAGGCAGAGATTGGGAGGAGGTAGGGACACTGACCTCCCAGCCTCCCAGTGTAAAAGCCTTTCAGGTTAACTCAATAACCACATATAAAGTGGCAAGTGTAGAGTGAGAACACTGGCAAGAGGCTAGAAACCAAATTATTTTAGAGCTCATGTTTCAAAAGAGAAAAGTCGCTCAGCACCCCTAAAGCGTTTCTTAATACATACCGCCTGTGCATGGGTTTTGGAAGCTGCATGATATATGAAGTTGTTATCAACACCCAGCTTTCCGCAAACAAGAGTTCTTCTCTGGGAGTGTGAAGAAAATCTGAGTTAGCCTCTCTCTGTCTCTTGATGTCCAAAATCATGTATTGAAATCTTTCTAATATTCTTACTATGTAAGTCATATAATATTCTAAAGCGTAAAAATAATCTTAATCCATAAATGTTAATTTCATTTAAATTAAAATTATTAATCAGATATGTATTGTTTATTTTACATTACTCAACTGAAGACTTTCTGAACCCCAAAATAAGTGGACCAACACAAAATAGAATGGTACAGGCATCCTAGACAAAGTCAAAAGAGGTTAATTAAAATGTTTATTCCCTAAACTAAAATTTTTTGCATGAATGTCATTGGGCTTTAAAGATAATGACATCCTTTTGGTTCTTGGTGATGTTCGTCATGGAATATGCTTTCTCAAATTCATTCATCAAACATTTGTGGGGCATAAAAATGTCGTAATCTCTATTCCAGGCAAGTTGTGTGACATTGTTCACAGATTCTACCCATGCTTGTGGAGATTATAGTTTATTATGTGACCAACAGTCGAGCAGAAATGTAAATTACACTGTGCTAGGAACTTTTAAAGAAGGCACACAAAAGAATACCATGTACTCTGAAGATTCATGTAAGTTCTCCCCAAGTAACTTTCAGTTAGGCTGAGATAAGAAGGATGAGTAGTTATCAATCAGCAGATCTTGGAGTTAGATGTTACATCAAACAGTTAGAAGGAGAAGCAAGAAATACACCAGGTAGAAAGAAGAAAATACAAAACTACCATGGACAGGTAAAATGAACGCCACTTCAATGGAGAACAGTGAGTTATAGAGAAACTTAATGCTGACCTAAGGACTTTGATCATAATCATATAATCAGTCAGGCAACTTTGAAGGATTTAAAGTATGTGACTAATGAATGAAGTTGGAAAAAACTGGTAAGAATGCAAAAGAAGTCAAGAATGATGTCCATATATTTGCATTACCTAAGATCATTCACTGAGAAAATTAGGGAAGTAGTTGGGTTTGGGGATAGGAAAGGAGCTCAATTTTTGTTATATTGCATTTGAAACATGGATACCTTGAAATCATGAAAGTTCATGTGTCAAGGATCATGTTGGCCAGCAGAAAAGAAAACATCTGTAAAACAGGTAGTGTACTGATGTTAGACTTCCTTGTAATGACATAGTTATGCCTTTATGTGTAGGGAGACTATGTAATGTGAGCCATTTCATGAAATGCAGGGTGTGTGTATATATATATATATATATATATATATATATATATATATATATATATGAAATCTTGATTGCAAGTGAGCAAAGAGGTTTCAATTATCCCATTGTGATGATTATTAAAATAGATATAATATGCAAAAATGATTAAAATGGAAAGTGATTCATAAGAGATCCTTCAAGAAACCCAATATTAAAGGCTCTATGGTTTTCCTTAAAGTGTCATGGTTGCATTTCACTAAGATTATCTTGGATTTAACACATGGAAAAATTTTTTAAACGTTCTATTCTCATTTTGGAAATAAAAGCCTTTTTAATTAAGGCCCCTCAGTCTGACAGGAGCTAGATTTTTTTTTCTATATTAGTCTTGGTGATTTATTCACTTTATGATATTGGACTAGTCACTAACTGTAGTCAGATTTTTCTTTGGGCTGCCAGTTCACAAATAATGACAGAGAGACCTGCCTGGAATGAGTCTACCAGGTTGATCTCAGTCCGCGGGGGAGGCTTTGCTCTGGAGGAGGTGGGAGTGGGGGATAGGCTGGGGGGAGGGGGGCGGGAGGGGGGAGAACAAGGGAGTCCGTGGCTGATATGTGAAACTGAATTGTATTGCAAAATAAAAATAAAAAAATTTAAAAAAATGAATACAGTGTTTGATTGATGATAAAATAGGCAATTTTGATCTATGTTTAAGGCCTTTCGGATTTGGGAAAAAGTAGCAATATTGTAATATTCCACTATGTTCATAAATGTATTTTGTTTCTTGTGTAATTTTACTTATGTGATTAATTTTCCCAATAAGGTTAAAGTGTACAATTTAAAATGCTTCTATCAGCTCTTAATTATTAATGCAATAAATTCCTAATGAGGCACAATGATGGGGTAGGTATTTTTCTAGGAAATTGGAATTTATTAATGAACAAAGCAGAAACATGAAATATTCTATCAGGTTAACTGGGGTGATAAGGAGGTCAGAAACATTTTTAAATGGACTTAAAAATAAAAATATTCCAGATTTGTATTGAATATTTACCATGGACCAGTGCATCTAGCTACCTGGAATATAACAGTGAAATGACTAGTGAAGCTCTTCCAAATGTATTCCTTTGTCAAAGTAACTAGCCAGTAAGGAGAAACAGACACTAAGCAAAAGTAAGTAATTATGTTATGGGTTAAAAGATGAGAGAAGCATGACGTGGGGAAATTCAGGCATGATAAGTGATGGGTTGTGGACTGAAATGTCATATATAATGATGATTGAGGTGATAGTTCAACAAAGACTTGAAGGACAGAAAAGTGTCCGGGGCATCTGGGGGAAGAATGTATTACCCAGGCTGTGCCAGACTCCCATGGAGGAGTATGCTTGATGTGTTCAAGGAACATAAAATCACCTGGTGTGAGCAGAATTGAGTGATAAAAGGGTAGAATAGTGAGAGATAAGGTCAGAGAGGGTAGAGACAGGTCACATGGATGTTTGTGGATCACTGTAAAGACCTCAGATCTATTCTGTGTGCATGGGGAAGAACTGTAGTATTTTATCAAAAAAAATGACCTGACTCATTTTAAAAGGAAAATTCTTGTTGCTGTGTTGAAAATAGAATATAAGGAGAGAAGCATGAATTACAGGGGGCAAAGGCATAGGTAGAGGTATTGAAAAGACTAGTTAAGAAGTCTCCTGTGACACACAGCTAAGAGACTAAGAGAGTTCACGGGAAGATGCAACAATGAAGGTAATGAGCAGCAGTGGGGTTACAGGATTTACGTTAAAGGCAGAGCTGGAATATTGAAAGTGGGGTATGACAGAAAGAGAAGAAGCAACTGTGACTTCAAGGCTTCTGGAATACACTACCAAATGGGAAGTGCAGTAGAAAAAGACTTAAGGAAGAAAGGCCAGAAGTTTCTTATTTAAATGTGCTGAATTCAAAATTATTATTCAAAATGTCAGTGGAGATATCAGCCGTATGGTTGTGTGTGTAGGTCTGAAATTGTAACGTTTGACATGAGAGATGTAAGTTCAGATACTCTTGGGAAGATGAACCTCTGTGAGCACAAAAACAGTTAACAAAGAGGAACTTAGAATGGAATCTTGGGAGTCCTTAGAAAAAAATAGCAAGACCAAAAAAAAGTGAATCAAAGACAGAGTAAAGCCAGCAGGGCCCTTTAAGCTAGAAGTAGTCAGGAAACTCAACCAGAAAAGCAGGAATGATAACCCACCAAGCAGTCTGCCTGAACAGCTCCTGTCTCCTCTCAAATTCTGCATCCTATGAAACAGCTTCTTTCCCCGTGACTGATGGCCTGGTGCACGGTATTTATAGAGTCTCATAAATTCATCCAATGGCCTTTGTAAAATCTTTCACTACACAGTGTCCTGATTCGCACTTTTATGATGACCTGTAAAATTTTTTTTGAAACTTAAAAAATAATTGAAGTAAGACCCATGGTAATGAGTAATCTCGACTGTCATCTTGATAGGATCTAGAGTCACCTAGGAGACAAGCCTCTGGGCAATGCCTATGAAGGATTATTTAGAGTAGATGAGCTTCTAGCAACATCTGTGAAGTACTACCTACAGTGGGTACCAAGGTGAAAAAGACACACCCTAAATATAGAAAGTATCATCCTGTGGGCTGGGACTCGAGACTGAATTTAAAAGGGGGAAAAAATGAGCTAAGTTATAAGCATTCATCTCCCTCTGATTCCTGGCTGGATTCAATGTGATAGTTCTCTCAAGCTCTTGCTGCCATGACCTCCTTGGTATGACAAACTGCATCCTGTGACTGTTAATAAAATAAACCCTTACTTCCTTAAATTGCTTCAGTCACATAGATAGTCATGGACAAGTAGTTAATGCAGTCCATAAACAGAAAGGCATGTGTGTGTGTGTATGTGCACACACACATGCGTATGTGTGTGTGTTATTATTATATCTGATTAGACTTGTTTTACTATTAACATTCCTGTAACAAGTACCCAGAGGAGAACAATGTTAATACACTGCTCAGATCAAATTCTGCATACCTTCATTATCACATGCTTCACTACAACGTCTATATCCACAGACTTGTTTTCCTGCTTTAAACTTAGGTTTAAATGTGCTGAATTTAAAGTGATTATTTTAAAATGTCAGTGGAGATATCAATCTTATGATTGTGTGTGTAAGTGTGAAACTGTAACATTTGAAATGAGAAGTACAAGTTTGGATATTATTGGAAAGATGAACCTGTGTGATACATGAACAGTAACAAAGAGGAGCTTAGAATGGAGTCCTGGGAGTCCTTAGAAAAAGCTAGCAAGACCAAAGAAGATGAATCAAAGATGGAGCAAAACCAGCAGGATGAATGGATTAATGGAATTGCATATTGCACTTTAAAAATTTCCATACTGGTTTCTGTAATTAATTCTAATCTTTGCTGTGTAATTACTCTTCATTCTTATTGAAATGTGTTCAAAATGAACAGCTATATCATAATTTATTTATCTATTTTACTAATGATGAGTCATTTCTACTTTGGAGATATTACAAATCCTGCTGGTGTGAAATTATGAATTATGAATTTTAATGATCATGAATGATTTTGAGATATGCCTTAGAGTAGAATTAATAGCATTTTAAGAATTCTTATTGTTCCATATCCCAGAAAACTATTTTTTGGTTTTGGTTTTGGTTTTGGTTTTTGTGGGCCATGACCTCTTTAGCAGTCAAAACACCCTTTCACAGGGTCACCTAAGACCATTGGAAATATCAAGTATTTACATTATGATTTATAATAGTAGCAAACCTACAGTTATGAAGTAGCAATGAAAGTAATTTTATGATTTGGATATGTTGTGGATCACCACAACATGAGAAACTGTATTAAAGAGTCACAGCATTAGGAAGGTTGAGAACCACTGTTTTAACAGGTATTTACTGGTATCACATACTGGTTTTAATTTATATTCCACTGATGTGTAAATATTTGAGTGTCTTTCCTTTCATAGATTGATTATACAAGTGAACCCCAGATTCTATGACCTGCATTTAAATGGTTATTGATTATTTTCTCTATAATGAGGGAATTTTTAAGCCATGGAATACAGCTGGATACAAGATTTTTCTATCTATTTATTCATTTGTTTGTTTATTGACATTGTCACATTGTATATTGCAGAAAACCTTTATATTTGTCATCTACTTGCCCCCAATTCCTCGGTGCTGGAATTCAGGCATGCATCAACAAGTGTAATTGGATACAAGTCTTTGGTCTGATATGTGTATTGTAAATTTCTTCTAGCACTGTTTAGCTTGCCTTCTTTCTTAATAGGATATTTTGGTTAGTAGAAGTTCTTAGTTTTAACATATTCATATATTTTTCTCATATTATCAATATTTTTGTCTTACTGAAAAACTTCATCTACACCAAATTAATGAAGATATTTTCCGGTTTTTATCAAAAATAATATTGTTTCAGCTTATAACTTTAATTTACTACATCTGGAATTGATTTGGGTTCTGAACGACTAAAGATTCGCACTTGCTCAGCAAAATTTATTGAAAGGAAACTGATGTTTCTGCCATACTTTGGTCAACTTTGTCCTACATTAGATAACCACGTGTGGAGGTTGTTTCTGTGTTATCCTGGTCTGCTGGTCTACCATCAACCCTTTAAATGGTTAAATTATTATGGTTGTAATGAGTCTTCATTTCTTATATTGTAATTTATACAGTTTTGTTTGCTTGTGCGTTTTTCTGCTTTCCCTCAGAATTTATTGACTTCATTAATTTTAAAATCAGATTATTGGCGTGTAAGAGAAATTATTCTTAGATTTTTGACTGGGATTAAATAGTCTATGAATTTTAAATAAGTCCTTCCAATTCCAAAATTACAGTTTAGCTCATATTAGAGTGAGTTAGAGGATGGAATATAACTCAAATATGAAGGTTGTTTGTTTACTGTTTACTTATAGTTTATTTTGGCTGTACCCCTAGTATTTCTGGTTCAGCAAGTTCTAGGGTAGGTACTTCTAACTCCTGCTCTAAAGAAGATGCAGGGATTTTTTTAAGGACCATTGTGCTAAGCTTCAGATATCATACTACATTTTAATATTCTCCTCTGTTTACTATTGTTTACAAAGCCAAATTATGCTTATCTGACATTCCCGGTGCTGATAAGAGCCTTAAAATGCTGTATTACTATACTTATAAACACATACTGTTTGTGGGCTAAAGAGAACATAAGTAGTAATTGTGTTCTGACCAGTCAGTGTACTATCCTGATCTTCCCTGGATTTCATGTACACGGAGAGATAAGGAAATTGTGGGTGAAGGCTTCTACCAAAAATATAAAGCCTTCTATCTTCAAGAATGTTTATTATCTTCCCTTGAGTTAGATCAGGTTTGCAAGCACTTATTTTTGAAAGTCACCAAGAGAAAAGCAATTCTACTATATTCTATATTACTATTATTTCCATAACTACTTATCATTTACTCCCACATATACTGTTGTTTCAGATTAATCATTTTTCTTTAGGCAAAAGACAGTTTTGTCTTTTGGAAACTGTGCTGTTTAGTTTTTAGATGTTTTATCTATTTGTGTAATTATGGATTTGGTATAGGGCAAATCAAAAACAAAAACAAAAAAAAATTAACACTTCCCTTGTTTTAGGCTCATCATTTGTCTTACATATTCCATAACTTCAAATCAACGTCCTTTAATGAAAGTAGAAGAGAAACCATTTATGGAAACAAAAGCAACTAGTGGAATGGAGATAAGTGACAAAGGAGAAGTTATGAGGGAAAATAAGCTAATACTACCTTATATACATGTGTAAAAATTATCCATAAATAACCAAGGGCCATGAATAATTAATACACACTGTGATGACTAATCTTGATTATAAACTTCACAGGGTTTAGAATCGGCATGCAAAGAAATTTTTGAGTATATCTGTGAGAGCATTTCTAGGTTGGGCTAATTGAGGTGGGAAGACCCATCATGATGTTGGTGGCACCATTCCAGGGCTGGAGTCCTCAATTAAAATGGAGAAAGTGAGCTCACCATCAACATTTATCACTCTCTGCTTCTGGATTATAGATATTGCCGCATTCTCTTACTGACATCCTGCTCTGCCATGATGGACTGCATCCTTCAACTGTGAACCAAAAGAAACTCCTCCCTCTTCAGCTTTCCATTCATCAAGCATTTTGTCACAGCAGCAAGAGGAGTAACGAACACAGAAAATCGTACTTAAGAGTAGGAGTATCGCTGCGATAAACCTGATTACACTGTTCCTAGGCCTTTCGAATTGGTTTGTTGGAAGAATGTGGAAGCCTTTATAACTTTGAATTAGAAAATCTGCAATGCTACCAACATATTTTAATAAACCCTTCAGATGGGAGTTTGAAAAACCAGAATTCAGAGAGAAAGGCACAGCTTGTGAGGACTGAGAGGGGAATGTGAACTCTATTGGGAACTGCTACAGTCTGGCAAAGAATCTAATACCTCTATCTGGAAAACTGGACTGAAGCTGAATTAAAAAAAAAAAAGCAGTAGCAATGACACTGTCCTGGGATCTTCTAAATCGTCCTGGGGGCAGCCATGGGCAACAGGCACATCCTGTGTTGTTTTTAGAGTCACGTGGACTCTCCTGGCCCTACTTAAGTTTGCCTAATGTTGAAGATAACATGTGCTTCAGACACAGGCTTTAAGAATTGGGGCTAGATGTGGCCTTGTATGCCCCATCTCTGAGGACTAGCTTTCACAGTCCCAGAAGGCATTGTTAAAGTTGCCAAGGGAGGGAAGCAACTGATAGTCCTACCAGCTATGATGCCTATGTACCACAACAATGACCAGAATAACAAGGTTCCTAAAGGTACAATAATGCCACTCACGTCTTGGCTGTAAACACCTGTTGAATTGGTCTTCAGTCAAACTTAACAGGAGAGGAATCATCCCTGGTAAGGGAAATCTATCCAAGTACTTGAGGGCTAGTGAAGTCTTAGATCTTGAGCAGATCCTACTATTACCAGTTTCTTAAACATCAGAAATCCTGACTGCAATTTTTAATATTTATCATTATACCGTCTGGTAAATGTAGTTCTCATCCTATATCAAAGAAGCTTCTCTTTGCAGCAAACAGAGATCACTTTAAAAAGGCACAAAAGGTCAAAATGCAGAGAACAACTGATTGTGGAGTGCCCATTCCCAATCGACACATCTACAAGGAAACCCTCGTACCTTAGTGTCAGAGACCATTATAGAAGGGAATTTGAAAGATTATAAGAGCTAGAGGATGAGAAAGACCCCTGAGATACTGCTTCTTAGAAAGAATGGGGAGTCTATACCAATAATACCTCAACAATGTGGCTGCCCAAACAAGGCCTGTAAAATGGCACATCCATAGGAATACTAATAGAGAAGGAAGAAATCTCACAGGACCCCAACTCTAGATGAAAAGTTACAGGACACTGATGATTGCTGAGAGAAGTAGAATTTGTCTTCTCTTGTGATTAATCCCTTAGTTGGTTATCCAATACAAAGTGGTCATCCCTGAAAATATATGCATAAAGCAATACTAACTGGACTTAGTATATTATATATAAGCATATATGTAACATACATATATGATGATGTTATCTACATCTATTTCTACTAAAAATCTGATGAAAATGATAGTAGTTAAATCATACTGTGTATAAAAACCCATCAATTATTACTAATGGCATTTACAGATAATAATTTACATGACATCTTAGAAAAATATCATCCTTTCTAGTGGCCAAGGAAATATAAAATGAAATGAAAATAAACTGGGGAGATAATAAAAATGGCATATTATCATTTTTAAAAGATTTTTAAAAACGCAAAGAAATATTTATATAAATGCTATACCTGCATGTGGAAAGGATAATGGATAAAATCCTTTTGCTAGCAAGATACAAAGTTAAAAAAAAAGAAAATATCTAATATAAACAACCTAAACTCGTGACAAAATTAAATGTTTTCAAAGTGTCTTTGCCTTTTATTTCACACCAAATGTTGAACACATGGGTGTCTCTCATCCTGTGTGCTTGCCAGACTACAGAGAACCCTCCTTCTACTAGAGGAGTATTCTTCCTTGTGCAGCATCTTTGTCTTATGAAGAAAGACCCTTGCAGCCAAACTCCCTAGAGTAGAGCCATCAACTTAAAATGCAGCAAACACAGTTGCAGCAAACACAATACTTTTATAAATGATTATATGAAAATATATGCTTTAGACTCAAGAGAGTAAAAATCTTATTGTAATTTTATTATAAGAGGGCACAGGGAAGTTTCAGGAAAGAGTAATATAATAATTAGTGGATGCTAATCACAGCATCACTGCCAATGTTTACATATTGGATTTACTTTAAACTCATATCAATTCTCAAAAGTCTATCAGTTCTCAAAAGCTAATGCTGGCTCACTCAAGAGTCTGTAGAATAATGTGCATAGGTGTCTATAAAAACAAGGAAAATATCTCATGTAAATTTATATACATTAAAATGTTTGGACACTTGATTGCTTCTTAATAAGTCTCAGTTAAAAAAGCAAATATTTCATAACAATTAATTAGTAATATCATACATTAGGAAAATAGAGGACTAAAAATATGAGGTTTTCAGAGACAATTTAGCTGCAACTCTCTATATTCTAGTTGTTCTAATTACAATAGTTTTAAAAATCTACTATATGTAAAAGTTATATATGTTTGAAAAAAAACCCCTTTTATTGTTCATTAGATCTAGCTCATATCCAAATACACATTTAGTGAAAAATAATTGAAAATTAATAATATAAATGTAAATATATAATACATTTATAGTTTACTATTACTTATTGGAGAATAGAAATATATATACTTGGTAAGTCTGCTTTGTCTTTCCTAGAAAGATATCAAATAGGAATATTTGAGAATAAAGGAGCAAAGAAGTCATTACAAGAAGAGAAAGGATACAATATTTCAGTTATAGTTTACCAGCCAGGAAGAATTCTCCACAATCCAGAAGTTTTCTAGCTCATCTGTATCTGCTCACTGATTTCTGTTCCGCCTATCTTCCAAGGGCACTAGAGTCAACTGCAGTTATACAAAGGCATACTGTGGTCATAAAATAGGTGACTTCAAATATTCATACTCTCACTCACAGAAGTATACTATAGCAGTACAGAGTGATACATTCTGAACTAAAACTTAGGGGTTTGTTTTATTTTTTTTTATTCTATAAGTGTCAGATCAATTCATTATTTGTTTGGTTTAATATTCTTAGCCACCAGTATCATCTCTCTCTTTCACTGTCATTTTCTGTTTCTCATTATTTGTAGCTCAGAAAATAAATCATATTGTTGGAAAGACAAAAATTTTATTCTTGACAAAACTCACCTTCCATATTCTTCGCATGATAGTGACTAATTTATAAAAACCTTTTGTCTATCTAGCAGCTCAATTTTATCTTTATTCCATTAAAGTTCTGTAAGAGTTTAGTGTGTTACTGTTCACAGAATAATAGAAAAATAACATAAATTTAAGGAAATTCAATAATGGCTCACTTTAGAAAGATTAGAAGCCTTCTTTGATGTTGGGGAAATGTATACAATGCATTGAAAAATCTAAATACAAAAGGTATGTTTAAAATAGATAGTGATCTGGAAAAATCACTGTCAAATTAAATTAATTGCATTTATTAATAGGAACTTAGAATTTCTTGGCTCTAAAATACTAATAGAGATATTTTCTATATTCTCACACAGCTTCAATTAATAAAAACTATATGGCCCTTCTTTTCTAGTTTCTTTGCTACCATTTTTTGCCATTTTTTTCCACATAGACTAATACTAGGTGATCTCCTTAAAACAAACAAGTATTTAAAAATACAAAAAAAAATTTAAAAGTCTTTAAAGCATAACTTTTAAGATCACAAACTCTGAAGTTGAGTCCTAAATATTTTATTTTATTCCTGTGCTACTTTAGGCAATATATTACCTCGGTGCTTTATTTTCCTCATCTAAAAAAGTGATTTTCTTTATAATACTTGATGACAATAAATATTTGAATATAAAAAACAATGTCAGGTATACGGGCTGTGTACAATGCATGTTAGCACACTATGGTGGTTTGAATGGCAATGCCTTCAATATACTCAGATTTTGGATGTTGGTTCTCAGTTGGTGGACTGCAGTCAGTTTTCCTGTGTCTCACCTGGTCCTGCAGCCACTTGGACCCAAGTAAACACACAGAGTCTTATATTGCATACAAACTGTATGGCCTAATGGCTCGGGCTTCTCTCTAGCTAACCCTTACAACTTAACTCAGCCCATTTCTATTAATCTATGCACTGCCACATGGTTTCATGGCTTACTGGTACTTTCACATCTTGCTTCTCCTGGCAGTGGCTCATAGCATCTGCCCAATTCTCCTTTCTTCTTTTTTCTCTCCAGTTCAAATGTACTGCTTAACTTTATTCAGCCTCACCATTGGTCAACAGCTTTATCAACCAATCAGAGCAATACATATTCACAGTGTACAGCAAGACATCTCACAGCACCTCCCCTTTTCTGTCTAATCAAAAAGGAAGGTTTTAACTTTAACATAGTAAAATTTCATACCACAAAACAGTTATCAAGCAAGAATTACAGTTACAACATCTAGTCTATTTGGCAAAATTAGAAAATATTCTACCATTTATCCTATTTTTGTGAATCTAAAGTTTTATATCTAATTTATCTTTTATCATGACTAAAGAAAACTATAATTATAACTATCTAGTCTTCAACTCCATCAAGGACCCCAGAAGGATATAATATTACCTAAGTAAATAGGAAGTGCTTTGTAAGCAACTTCCAAAATTCTGGAAATGACAGAGACAGCAGTCACCCAAAGTTCCTTTGCAACGTTGGGGCATCCATCTTCAGCCTATAGGCATAGAGTTTCTTAGTTGCTTCTCCCTGTGTCCTGCAGAATGTCTGGCAGTCTCCTCTGTGAAGCAGGAAACTGAAGGACCATCTCGCCTTGTTTTGGCAAAATTCAGTGGTCATTTTTCCATGGGACCTGCATGTCCAGTTGATATAATATTTTGTCAAGCAGCCCAGGCCAGAACAGTTTCTTGCACAAATGACTGTTTTTGCCAAGAAGAAGATAAACTTCACATGGAGTGTCTTTGATGCCCATCTTCCTCTTTGAAGTAAATCAGTGTTGCCAGGAGCAGACATGTCTCATTGTCCAGAAAGTCTAAGTTTTTAACATTTTAAATGCCATATTCTTTAAGTCTTTGAAGTGTTTGAAGATTACCTACCTAATTGAAATATATCTTTGTATACCTAAAAAACTTAACTAACATGCCTATAAGTTTGACTATCATAGGTGACTAATTATTAATCTGTATTCTTAATTATACATTACAATTTCAAATGAGCTGTACAAACATAATACCTTAAACAAGAGTAGAAATATATATATATATATATATATATATATACAGTATAACAAAATTAACTTTAAATTTGTATCAATAAACTAAAATCCATAGCAATGTAAAACATTTTAAACATGTTGGTGCTTTTTAAAAGTAGATTCAATAATTGACCCTTTTGTCCTATCATATCTATAATAGTGGACCCTTTGGGAGGATCTAGGAGGTGTGGCCTTGTTGGAGGAAGAGTGTCCCTTGAGGTTTCAATACCTCAGACCAGACCCTGTCTCTGTCTGTTTCTCTGCCTTTCACTCTCTTTCTAAGACCAGATGTAAGCTCTAAGCTATTCCCCACCATGATGGTCATGGACTAACCATCTGAAATTGTAAGCAAGCTCCCAATTAAATGCTTTCTCTTATAAGTTGCCTTGGTCATGGTGTCTCTTCACAACAATAGAAAAGGAACCAAGATATAAACTTATCAGTCGAGGAATGTATGCTGAATCACTAATTGTACTTGTTCAGAGATTATCTTTCTATACTTATTTATTTTTTGTAAGTGCCTATGCAAAAAAAAGTCTTGGGGCAAAGTCTTAATAATAGTGGAAGGAAAAATTACTATTTATATATAATAATCTAAAAAATTGGTATAAATCATAAAACTGTACTTAGTAAAAATACGTTTCTTAATATTTAAAAAACTGTCTTCACAGACATCTGCAGACTTTTTTGTTTCAATGAAAAGTACAATTTTGAAAATTGTTGCAGATATTTTAAACTGGTACTAATTTTCAGTAAAAGCATAGGTTTTATCTCCTCTTAAAAGATAATTCCTTCATCTATTGAAGTATCACGTGTCACTATCGATATATTGATGACTAAAGAAAATATTTTAGTCATCTTTTAATTTACATTCTAAATTTTCAATTAAAATCTAATTACACTACTTCCCTTCTACCCATTTTTCCCTCCAACACCTCCTATGTTCTCCTTCAACTCCCTCTCAGATTGACTGCCTCTATTTCTTTGATTACTATAGTTATATATGCCTAAATATATAAATACAACCTGCTAGTCTAATTAGTGTTGCTTGGGTGTACACAATTTCAGCACTGATCATTTTATATTAGGTAGCCAATCAGAAGGCTCGTTCTTGAGAGACGAATTTTCCCACTGTCAGTATTTAGTTGCCTTTAGTTCTTTGTCTTAGAGTGGGACCCTAAGAGATTTCCACTTTCTGCATTAGCATGACTCTTGGTATTGTCATTGTTCAGGTTTTGTTTAGGCAGCTATACTCTTGAGGTATCATGGGTATAGTGTCTAGGAGATACAATCTCCCAGAAAATTGCTTGGTGCTCTGGCTCTTGTAATCTTTCTGACCCTATTCCATGATTTTCTTGATCCTTAGGTGCAGGCAGAAGATCTGTTACAGATATTTGTCTGTTGGGCCCAGGCTCCTCATGATCAGTTTCTCTCTGTATTATGGACAGTTGTAGGTTTCTGTAAGTGTCTCCATTTGGTGCAAAGAGAAGCTTCTGCTGTGTGGTATGAGAACTAAACTTATCTGTAGGCATAAGGATAAGTTTTAGAATAAAGTTAGGAATTGTGCTTGTCTAGTAAAGTAGCAGTAGTAGGTTTTCCTCTAAGATCCATGTCCTCAGTAGCCTGGGTAGTTAGCTAAGTTTCTCTTGTTGAATGGGCCTTAAGACCAATTAGACAGGTGTTAGTTACCACCCAGACATTAGTGCCACTATTGCACCACTAGGGGTATCTTGCAATCCTCATTATTGTTGTGGTTCATAAGCAACAAAGGTAAATAGGACTGTTGATTGTTTCCCTCTCTTGGAGTTTGCACAACACAATTCTGGTACTATAAAGTAAAACTAGACTGCAAGAAAGAGGCTTTCAAATTAGATCCAGTTCCATGAATGAGGTAACCCAGACTCAGAAGGACAAACATGGTATGTACTCAATCATAAGTGGATACTAGATGCAAAGCAAATGATAGTCAGACTGTAATCCACAGCTCCAAGGAGGCTAGCTAGTAAGGAGGACCCTAGGAAAGACACAGGGACCACCCAGCAATGGAGAAATGGATGAGATCTACATGAGCAAACTGGAGGTGAGGGCGGGTAATGGAGGGCAAGAGTTGGGAGAATGAGAGCTTAGGGGAGTGGGAGGCTCTAGCTGGATCAGGAACAGAGTGGGAGACAAAGGAAGGAGATACCATGATAAATGAAGACACCGTGGGAATAGGAAGAAGCAGAGTGCTAGGGAGGTCCCCAGAAATCCACAATGATGACTCTACCATAGACTACTGGCAATGGTCGAGAGGGTGCCTGAGCTGACCTACTCTGGTGATTGGATACCTGAATACCCTAACAGTCATCATAGAACCCTCATCCAGTGACTGATGGAACCAGATACAGAGATCCATGACCAGGTCCCAGGCAGAGCTCCAGAAGTCCAATCAACGAGAGAGAGGAGGGATTCTATGAACAAGAGATATCAAGACCATAATTTGAAAAAGTACAAAGACAAGTAGCCAAACTAGTAGAAACACATGAACTGTGGACCAATAGCTGAAGAGCCCCCATGGTACTGGACTAGGCCCTCTGGATAAGTGAGACAGTTGTTTAGCTTGAACTCTTTGGGGAGGGGGGGCTAAGCAGTGGGACTGGGACCTGTTTCTAGTGCATGAACAAGCTTTTTGGAGCCTAGTGTTTATGGTGAGACACTACTCCTTGATGTAGGGAGGAGGGGCTTGGACCTGCCTCAACTGAATGTACCAGGCTCTGCTGACTCCCCAGGGAAGACTTTGCCTTGGAAGAGGTGGGAATAAGGGGTGGGTTGGGGGGGAAGGCTGGGTGGAGAGGAGGGAGGACAGGGAAATCCGTGGTTGGTATGTAAAATGAATAGAAATTTTCTTTAAAAAAAAAAAAGAGCTCTGGCTAGAACTTCAAGTACTATATTTCATCTTCAGAAATAGGGACTTATCCTCAACCCAGAAGAGTCAATCAAGGACAACAGCAATAACCTACATTGTTTTGATCAACAACTGGAATGTTGTTTCTCATGCCAGGTACCTAGTCTACGGCTCTCATGAGGATCATCATTGGCCCAGATGCCCTTCCTTTCTCTCCATGTGTGTGAGTGTGTGTTTGTGTGTGTGTGTGTGTGTGTGTGTGTGTGTGTGTGTGTGTGTATCTCTGACTCCATCTCTCTCTGGACATGTATACATATGTGTGTGTGTGTGTGTGTGTGTGTGTGTGTGTGTGTGTGTGTGTATGTGTGTGTATCTCTGACTCCATCACTCTCTGGACATGTATACGTGTGTGTGTGTGTGTGTGTGTGTGTGTGTGTGTGTGTGTTAACATGATTCCTTGAGGCATCAAACATGCTTAATGCTTAATGTTATTTGTCCGTCCCACCATTTTCTCCTCCTGTGTTGACTTCCTACCCACTTCTCCAATTACAGCTTCTCTCCTTGTTTTTCCCATTTTCCCTTTTTTTTTAATCAACTGTGTCTTGCAACCATTCTCTAGTGTCTCCACCCCACCATGGTCCTTTTTTTACTTGCCTGTTTCTCCAGATTATAAAATCACATCAGAGAATTTGGAGATAGAAGCCTCCAATGAGAGAGAATATGAGGCATTTGTCTTCCTGGATCTGGGTTACCTCGTTCAGTATAATATTTTCTAGTTGTATCCATTTACCTGAAATTTTATGATTTCATTTTTCTTTACAGCCAAATAGTATTACAATATATATATATATATATATATATATATATATATATAACATTTTCATAATCCGTTAATCAGTCAACATTTAAGTTGTTTCCATTTGCTATCTATTATGAATAGAGTAGTAATGAACATTGCTGAGCAACTATCTATAGGGTAGCATGTCAAGTACTTTGAGCATATCCAAAGGTTGGTGTAGCTGGGTCATATGGTAGATTTATTTTTAGCTTTTTGATACTCGTTTCCAGAGTGTTTTACCAGTTTGCATTCCACAAACAGTGAACCAGGACTGCCCTTTCCCGCATCTTTGGAAGCACCTGTTTTCTGTTGTTTTATTGATCATAGCTATTCTAACTGAGATCAGATGAAGTCACGAAGTTGTCTTAATTGACATTTCCCTAATAGCTGAGTGACAAACATTTTAAAGATATTCCTTAGCCATTTTCATTTCTTCTTTGAGAACTCTTATTTAGATTCCTATGCCCTTTTTAATTGGGTCAATTGTTTTCTTGGCTCTGCTGAGTCCTTTATACATTCTGGATGTAAATCCTCTGTCACAGGTATACCTGGCAAAGATTCCTTCTGACTCTGTAGATTTCTTTTCAAGCAATAAGTTACTTCTTTGGCTGTACAAACGAATTTAGTTTTTATGAGGTCCCACTTGTCAATTGTTTTCTTATTTACTAGGCAAATGGAGTCCTATTTAGAAAGTCCTTCCCAACACCTACCTCTTCAATAGCACTCCGTACATTTTCTTCTGGCGGTTTTAACATTCCAGGTTTTCAGTTGAGGTATTTGATTCATTTGGAGTTGATTTATGTGCAGAGCGATAGATATGGGCCTAGTTCCATTCTTCCCCATGTGGACATCCAGTTTTTCCAGCACCATTTGTTGAATGTGCTGAGTTTTTGAAGTTTAAATGTGCAATGTTAGAAATAGTTTGAAAATATAAATATATTTAAAATATTTGACATTATTTTGTTTTATATTTTTATTCCAGAAAAAAATGCAAAAACTTCTATTTATAGAATATCTAAAGAATTGAGACTAAATTTTTAGAAAAATAGACTTTTCTAATGTGTCAAACTGTTACATTTCTTCAATAGTACTAAAGATTTTCAAATGAAGTCTCCAGTTCAACTATATCTAAATATCGTAAAAAAAAAAATGTAAAGGTACTTCAAAACTTTAAAATCAAAGATATGAGATATAAACCCGTTTTAAAAATTATTGGTTGCCTGTGGGATTTTAGAGCATTATACAGTAAAGTTGAGCATTTCATTTTACTGGAGTTCCCTTATCTAGAAAAGGTCTACACTGTGTAAATGGCATGCCCCCCCAAAAAAAGACTTTAATTTTTTAATAACTTTAAATTTCCAAAACAATAACCATTCTATTATTTTTAAAGATCAAATCCCATCTGCAAAAGTAAAAGACTTAATGAGTATTAGGAAATGCTGCATTAAAATTTAGGAGCTACATGGTAGACATCTCCTGGTGGACAACTCCTGGTGTCCTTTAATGCATATTTTTTACTCAGAAATCCTCTTAGTTGAGACACCATCTTCCCTTAGACATACTGATAATTCTCTGAGGACGGATAACTGTCTCTCAGAGAACAACCTCAACAAAATGGATTTGGGTGGGGCAGGAATTGAGTGAAGACGGTGGCTATGAGGCAGTAATAAAGTAATTCTGTTAGGTAAGATAGAAAAGAAAATTTCAAAACAACGTGAATGGGTGTGGGTGGATGTGGGTTTAGAAAAACGAAACAAGGGAGTTTTAGTAAATGTTTGTTAATGTTTAAGCAATGCTAAATGCCAAATGGCAATTAAAATCTACCTATTTTTACAAAGTGCGTATTTAGCTGAAGACAAAATTAAGAATAAATTGGGTATAATGAACTGTACTCATAGCCATGTTCTATTCTTATTGATAGTTCAAAAAGTGAAAAAGAAATTATGAAGAACAAGTATATCAAAAGAATTTTGAAAATTTGTAATAATGACATTTTTTTAAAGATTGGTTCAATCACGTTTCAAAGACCATTTATCTTCTATCAATTACGAATATTAATAGTGCTACAGTTTTTATTTTAAAGTGGCCTTATCTATACCTTGAAAATATTTCTTCTTAAGGAGATAATAAGGAGCAACAGTATGGAAAATGGGCAAAAATAGTGACTGCAGAGGGTAGGGTGAGCGAAGAGAAAGTCATTCATGCACTCAAGAGGAACTGATGGGAAATAATGACTGACTAGTTTGGGGAAAGCAGATTCTATAACCCCAGAATTGATGTGTAAATGGCCAACATATGTAGGACATTTGTGGTGGTTAGCATGAGAATGGTCCCATAGACCCATATAGTTGAATGCTTGGTCCCCAGTTGGTAAACTATTTGGGAAAGGTTAGGGGATATGGCTTTGTTGGATGAGGTGAGTCACTGGGGATGAGCTTTGAGATTTCAAAAGCCCATGCCAGGGCCAGTGTCTCTCTCTTTCTGTCTACTCTCTGTAGGTTAGGATATAAAGCTCTCAGCTACTGCTCCAGCTCCATGCCTGTCTGCTTCCCACTGTGATGACCATAGACTAATCCTCTAAAACTGTCAACAAGATCCTAAGTAAGTGCTTTGTTTTGTAAGAGTTTCCTAGGGTTTGGTGTCTCCACATAGCAACAGCACAGTAACTAAGACAACATTCATGTTGTGAATTCTTTTAAAGAAGTTGCATGGCAGGGAAAAGGAACTAGAGGAGGACTATAAAAACAAGATCTGCTTCCTGTCAGCCAGCAAGAAAACAGGTGCCTTAGTCCTATAATCATAAAGAATTAGATATTGCTAATAAATTGAAGCCTGGAAGAGGAACCTGAGTCCCAGAGACTGAAGCCACAACCAAGATGTTTTCAGCAAGATGCTTAGATGCTAAGCAGAGAACCATGTCGTATGAATCTCCTGATCTGCTAATATAGTAGATTTGTATTTTCTAAGTTACTGAGTTTGTGACAATTTAGTACACATTAATAGAAAAGTAATAGTAGCATTTATCGTTTTGTCTAGTTTTGATCTATGATGAAAGAAGAGTAAACCCTCAGAAAAGGATGTTGAAAAAAATAATGGATGATATAATGCAATGAATCTGAATATGGGGTAGCCATTGAAGAAGTGAGGCATAGAAGGGTTTTGACATTTTCTTGTGTACTGTTTGAAGTTAAAAGGTAAGTAGTCACAGATAGTTTTATCTATAGTTAAGCTAAATAGAGTGGGTTTTGACAATTTCTTGTGTACTTTTTGAAGGTAAAAGGTGAGTGGTCACAGACAGCTCTATCTAAATAATGACTGAGTAGATTGGGGAAAGAGAAGATTCTACAACCCCAGCATTGAGGGTGTGAATGGCCTCCATATGGGATATTTGTGGTGGTTAGAATGAGAATGGTCCCTGCCTCTACTGAATCTACCAGCCTCTACTGAATCTACCAGGCTGAGCTGAATTCCTAGGGGAGTTCTTGCCCTGGAGGAGATGGGAATGGGGGGTGGGTTGGGGGGAGGGTGAGTAAGGCAGGAGGAGGGAGGACAGGGGAATCCGTGGCTGATATGTAAAATTAAATTAATTATAAAATTTTTAAAAAATTTTAAAAACTGTTCAAAAACAAAAACAAACAAAAAACCCAAATAAACAACAACAAAAAACAATGAGAATGATCCTATAGACTCATGTGTTTGAATGCTTGATCCCCAGTTGGTAACTATTAGGCAAGGATTAGGATGTATGGCCTTATTAACATAGGTTCTAATGTTTTTACTGTCTATTAAAAAATAGATAGCTCATGCTATTTCCCTTTTGTTAATTATTTCTGTATCTGTTTATTTACTTAATTGCACAAAAGAGTGGTCATTATTACTTTTTATATGTGGATATAATGTACTTGGATCTACTACATGTTTTTATCTGTTGTCCTGTATTATCTACTTTATTGAGTATGAAAGGAGAGTGATTGGATGCTAAGCATGTTTCCAGCTAAGATTGGGAGTTCTAAAAAGGGATGGAAATGACTTTTGAAATAAGCTCTACAGGTATAGAGTCAGGCAATTTCTGTTTTAAAGGAATGCCATGGAAAGGCCAAGTCTCTCTGTTGAGAGAGAGAGAGAGAGAGAGAGAGAGAGAGAGAGAGAGAGAGAGAGAGAGAGAGAGAGAAAGAATTAGGAATTGAAGGATTGATTTCTTAGGTCTGAACTGTGTGACTAAATCTGTTGATTGTTCATTTCAGTAATCCATGATACATGTGGAGAGCTACTTTATTAGCATTTTCACATCTCACCCTCCCCTAAACATTTGAAGTACTATTAGAGAAAAGAACATATGAAATTAGCTTTAGAGAACTAAACGTGTTCCTTTTTATTTTGTTCACCTTCACTTATGCTTCCTATGAGAAGGGATATGATTAGAGAGAGATTATGTCTTTTCTGAACATATGGTAAAACTCGTTCATCAAAACATCTGACCATGGTACCTACTTTGATTGTTATTGACATGTATCTATTCCTGTCTTTCTATTCCTGTTTCAGTTTTAGAGACATCAATAGAAACATTTAGAAACACCACATTTCATCTAAATTTCCAATGTAGACATTAAGTTATTTGTCATAATTCCATGAGTTAGATTTGTCTAAACCTAAGATGTTAGATAGTTAAAACTTTATAATTGCATCATCTTGAAAACTGCTTTCCTTCTGAATATGAAATGGTCTTCCTTGTTCTTACTAATGACTTTTCCCTTAAATTCCATTCTGTCTTATAGTATTGCTATGTTGCTTTTATTTTCATTATAGCTGTTATTGTACATCATGCACCATGTTTTTCCTGTATGAATGTTTATTTCTCTTAGATATGTCTCTTGTAAACATACTATACGTGAAATTTTAGAATCTATGATTCATTTAAATATTAAGTGAATCTAATATTGTTTTATTTACATACTTTCTTTGCATTAAATTAAATTAATCTAATTAAAATATTTTGTTTCCTTAGTCTCTGATGATATTAATTAATATAGGCTGATGATAATATTTTATTAATTAATATAGGATGATGATAATATTTTATCACTTAACTACAACTAACATAAACTAACTCTTTAAATAGTTCTATTCATTTATTTGAAGATATTTTTGAGTTTCTGTTGTATGCAATCATTCTCCTAGGTAAGTGAAATAAATTATTGAATAAATAAGACAAGAAATCCCTACTCCTTTGAAACTTCCATTCTAGTTAATAGTAATTGCTACATGTTGGGTAATGATAAGTAATTTGTATATATTACACAATAATAGAGTCACAGAAAAGAGAACAGTAACATGGGCAAGTAAATTTACCCAATTGAGATAGTGAGGATTCTAACAGTCATGGGATTTGACTTATGAGCATCTTCATTTAATCTTTGTGTTCAATAACACTTAAGGTTAAATAGTTCTACAGACAAAAAAAAATTAAAACCTATCTTAAGATCATAGATGGAACTTGAGATGTATTTATAAACTATTGCACATTTTAATGTTTATGTACATATTTTATGAGAAAGGCAAATTGACAACCTCATGTTTTACTGATACAATACTTAATGAGTTCAATGAATTCATGGAAAAGGGAATGGTAGTTCTTGGTTAAATGCAGACATTGAAAGATGTGGGTAGGTTTTGTCAGGAGTCTGTGCAATAACTTTCTTATGGCATTACCAAATGACATACCCAGGACACGCTCACTCTGAATACAGACACAGTCGTTAATAGTTGCAGTAGAAGACTTTGACAAGAGAATTCAGTACCCTTCAGTCTTGCATGTCACTCTGATTTTATATTCTCCATGTTTATTATGGATTGTAGGTTAATTGAGGCACATCTATGTTATCCCAGTAATTTCTGTTCCCTCATTTGAAGTATTTCTGGTTTTGTTTTGTTGTTTTTACTATTCCCTGTGTCTTTCTCACCATGGGGCCAAAAGATGCTGGCAACACATAAAGGCCTGCAATGATTCTCAACCTTCCTAATTCTGCAACCCTTTAATACAGTTCCTCATGTTGTAGTAACCCCCCCAACCATAAATTATTTAGTTGCTACTTCCTAACTATAATTTTGCTACTGTTATGAAATCACAAAGTAAATATCTGATATGGAGGATATCTGATATGTGAATCCCAAAGGGGTTGCAATCCACATGTTGAGAGCTACTGGCCTAAGAGTATTTCATGAGATGTTTTGTAGTTATAAAATCCATACAACAACCCCCAACACTAAAATAAGCCGTAGAAAAAGTAAAGCCCATTCAACTTAATCAACTTAATCTTAAGAGAATGAAAGAGAACAATATTTCTGCTCTTGCCCTCAGCTACTCACTGCTTTAATAAGTGCCCACTGCATACCTGTGGAATTTTTAACCACTGCATGGCCATAAACTTGATAAATGTCATAAACAATGAAGATCAATAGATAAGTCTTATATGTTAGAGTAAGTAATTTTTAATAACGTGGTATATCAAATTGACATCAAAACTCAAGACTTTGAAAGGAAATCCCCGTATATATACTAGTAAAACTCAAAGTTCTGGAATATTTTCTCAAAATACTTGCATTGTGGTCAATTTTGATTGTCAACTTGATTGGTTTAAGATATTCTATGGTATTGAAGAGATACACCCTGAGTGTTTCCAGAGACTATCAACAGAGGGGTCAAGACCCACCATATAAGAAGCTGGTGCCATCCTGTGGGCTTGGGTTCTTCACTTAAAAGAAGAAAAGAGAGAAAGGAAACTGACCTTCACAGTTCATCACTCTCTCTGCTTCTGCCTGTGCGCAAAATGTGTCACAGCTTCCCTGTACAGTGTGTGTCCTCAAACCATGAGCCAGAATAAACAATTTCTCTGTTAAATAACCTTCATCAGACAGTCTCTTACAGCAATAAGTTAATGCAATGTGGCTAGCAAAAACAACAGCAAAATTCATCAAACTAAAAAGCAATTCTAACAGCCATTCAGCAAAAGAAAAGAAAATCAAATTCATAATGTCTGTTGTTGGTTTTTATTGTTGTTGCTGTTGTTTTATCTTGTGCTTCTCAGTTTACAATAGTAATTGACAAGGAGAATATCACCCACCTAGTGGTGCCTACTGATGTCACTAGGATTTCATTCTGCTGACCCCACCTACCACAATTTTTTTGTGGGTGGTCTCCATTGAAAGGGTTCTGACAAGACACATCCTTCATAGTACAGCATACTCTCAAGGAATGAGAGTGGACAATGGCCAAAGGGATCATTGTTCTATGTTTTAGACAGGCTTTTTATTACTTCTAAAGTCTATCAGGGGAAAAAAAGCACCATGGTCCATTTTCACACACAAAAAAAAACTGTGATATTGTATTCCCCCAAATATTGTGCATGCTAATAAACTTATCTGGGGTCAGAGACAGAGCACTCACAATATTAAACATAAAGGATAGGCAGTGGTAGCACACGCCTTTAATCCTAGCATTCCAGAAGCAGAAATCCATGTGTTCAAGGATACAGACAGGTAAGACTCATCACACCTTTAATCCCAGAAAGCAAACCTTTATACCCAGGGAGTGGTGGTAGAAAGCAGAAAGGTATATAAGGTGTGAGGACCAGAAACTAGAAGTATTTGGCCTGGTTAAGCTGGTTAGCTTCAGGCTTTCGAGCAGTAGTTCAGCTGAGAGCCATTGAGATGAGGACACAGAAGCTTCCAGTCTGAGGAAACAAGATCAGCTGAAAAGTTAGCCAGGTGAGGTTAGCTGTGGCTTGTTCTGTCTTTCTGATCTTCCAGTGTTTACCCCAATACTTGGCTCCGGGTTTGATTTTATTAATAAGAACTTTTAAGATTCATGCTACAAAAAAAGCCTTATGTGGATTTCATTTCAGGACAGGGTTACAGGTAGCAGAAGGAATTCAGTCCTGTTAATGTCACTTACCCAGATTCCCTGTTTTATAGGGACTTCCATGATGGCTAACCTATAAGGTTAAGCATCTGCAAAAATGGGAAGGAAAGAGAGCTGACCAAAGAAACTCACTTACCCTAGTAGGAAATAAAGAAAGCTTGGAGAGAGAGTTGGAATAGAGAACAAGAACTGGAAGACTGCACTTACCGAGCCAATGGAGAACAAGGGGTAGGCACATGTTCAGAGCTATTAAAAATGTTTGGTTCTTGGACAGCACAATTGTCACTTTGTTAAGGATAGTGCTGCTGCGTTCTCCAGAAAAGAAAACAAAGCTTTGCCTTCCCTCTATTGACTCTCTTGAGTTCGTTATTGTAGCATGGGAGTCTTGTTACCCACAAGTCTCTAGAAAAAGTAGTTTTTCCCAAGGTACATTTTTTTTTTATCAAGTCCTTTCATAGGCCTGCTTGGATTGACTCTTGTAAGAGGGGGCCATAGTACAGTCTATTCTTGTTCTTGATCAGAAAGTCTTTTCTGGAGGCTGGGTTTAGACAGTTACCCACTGAAGACCTTTGGAGCAGTTCAGGTTGTTGTGTCTCTTCCAGAGCAAGAAATATGACTCAGGTCTCACTTGTTTGGGCAGTAATTAGACTCCAGCCTATGCAGTCATTGTTTTTAAATGCTGTTCATTATAAGGGGGAGTCCAAACTATGTCCTCCACGATGCTAATATTTAGCTACCTAGTACCACATCCACAGAGAAAGAAGAGAATTACCAGCTTGTTAATTGTATGCACATATAACAAGGTTTTAAAGGTACATACTGCAAACATTTCAAAACAGTAAATCCAACAGACTTACTTACAAGGTGGAATTAAAAGACGTAATTCAGCAGAGAGGATACAAAACTCTCATAGTAGGGACAAAACTAAAACAGGACACCCTCTGGGAAAACACTCACATGTGGGGACATGCCACCTGGGTAGAGCAGGGTAAAACTCGATACTTTTATTTTTGACCTTTGACCCTGGACATCTGGAAATCCAATTCGAATCAAACAGCAGGAAGTTTTCTTTTCTATTTCAAAAACTTTGAGGCAAGAGAAAGCTTTTAAGCACCTAGGTTCATTATACTACCAAAAGCTCAAATATTTATCACTTGTGTGCAAGTGCAGAACATTTGGTCGGGAAATAGATCCCTCAAAGATCGGAAGTTCTGGCTTGTTATTTGTGGTTATAGATCCAGACAATAGCTGAAATAAGAAAAATCAATCCATTACTTTGATGCTAGCCAATATTCTAATATGGTGCTCATCCTCCAATTCCTAAATTTAAAAATTGATGCAGTCTATATAATCATGCACTTGTAAAATACAGTGTGCTTTAAAGGTGTTTTCATCTGCAACAACAAAAAAATCTTTACCTTACATCTTATAATACCATAAAATGTTTGTATTTTTTCATTGTACCTCTAATTTTATTTAGGCTGTACTAAATATTACTGTGTAGAATATATTAAAATTAAGAAATTATGCTTCAAAACAAGCTATATGAGGAAAACAAACTTTTCCTTTGTGCATCAAAATTACTTGTATAATATTAAACAATTTATTTAATCACCAATAAGTTCTTGAATGAAAATAGGCCTTTGCCCACATGAATATAGAAAAAGCATAAGTAGAGGAATAACATAATCTTATACCAGAGACAGCTTGGTCCTAGTGATTCAAATTTAGTAGCTTTGGGATTTCAGAAAAGCAAGTTAACTTCCCAAGTCCCATCTACAATAGGCATATTGCTGTAAATACATACCAGAATTATTATGACAAGGGACAATAGTCTCAGAGGAAGATACAGTAAGAGCCACCAGTATAATTAGCCTTATCTATTTTATTTTTAAAATGTTGAGAAATTCATCCAGTGGGACAAGATAAGTTCCAGAATTATAAATTGCCCATTCAAATCCAAGTAGTCGCTGTGATTTTAATAATTCTTACAGCTCCAGGGGTAATAGTGGCAATGTTAAAGTGATCATCCTTTGTACACATAAACCACACACAGTGATAATTGGAGGCTGGTCAGTATTCTTTTTTAACTAGAACAATTTAAGGCATTTGATTAAATTATATTGCAGAAATCACATCTATTTCTATTATGTATATGAACTATCTTATGTAGTGAGTATTAATCATTAGGAAGTGGTCTATTCATGACTTACATTGAAATTATTTTTTTCATCACTATAGACAAAGCTTACCATGTAGCTTGCCAAAATGAACTGACTTAGAATAAAACAATTTCTATTTGTAGTCTATTTCATTTCTGGAACTATTTATTTGCCAGAAATTTTTTGCAAGTGTTTTGCACATGCTAGGAATTCAAAATACTTACAACATTGCCCAAATCTAATGCACTTCAAAGAAATACACCTCTATTTAAATTTTTGTGTTAACTGATTTAACAAGAAGTAAATAATCTCTATGTCAATTACTGCCAAAAATTGTAATCTTAAATATATTCTAGTGTATATGTAGGACTGCTACCTTTATTTAAAGTATATTTTGATACATAAGTACTTATTACATTGAATATTCTATGTAAAAGACTTATACCTATAGAGTAACATGAGTTCTATAATTTATAATTATAATATTTTAAATCATTGAAAATAAATAACTAAAAAGAAAAAAATGAAGTCAAAACCTCTATGTAATATACCTACTGTCCTGTAAAATGCGTAGTTGAAGTACCAGGTCTCAAATAAGCTATTAAATCTGGTCTTACCCATAAGTAGGAAGGCACATAACTACATTTAGAATCTTTTAAAAGTGCATGCTTTCATTTCAGCATCCACAGTCATAATTATCACCATAGGAGTACAGACACAAAATGGTTTGGGGCTTCTATCCTATCTTGCTTCACCTTTCTTTCTTAAAAGAAAATAAAAGTCTTTAAAAAGTCTTGCTCCTGTGTTTTCCTTTCCTGTACACCCCACACAGCATAATGCTCTCTGAAAATGCACGCGCAGTTCCTACTAATGGAATATGCATGTATCAAAGAGAGAATGCAGCCTGCTGAATAGCATCCTTCTTTGCAGTATTGTGAGCAACTCACCCACCTTCTAACAATCCCCTTTCTAAGCTCTTTGACACTTTACTGTCTGCCTACCTTACTCATTCTCATCGTGAACATAAAGAAGTAGACCCTTTCCAGAAAGCCACCTCTCTGTGTACATGGCCCAAACACAGGACTTTTCTTTCCCATATAGACAAATATTTTCATCCTACTTTCCCAACAGAAGCATTGATTATTGTGTTTTGTGGAAGAATTTAGACAAATAAGAGGAATTTGGAGTACAGTATTTATGGATATACTAAAGAATCTTATTAAAATGTTTATAACTTATAGTTCTAGTAGTGAACATTGGTAGGAACAAATAACAATCAATTTGTCAGACCTAAAATGGGGTTAGGTCATAACTTCTCAATTTAGAACTTTCTCCTAGTCTTGGGCATCAAATACTTGATATCAGATTCTCTGTATTTGGCACAGGAGTAACAAGGCATAGGAGTATGGTTGTGTTCTTCAGTATAGAGTATATGCTATATCCAAAATTTTGGGGATTTACTGACATTCTTAACAATGTGAAAATTGATGCACACTCTTTTATAATAATGAAAGCATGTACATATTGCCACACACGTGTAGCTGGAGTTTTCCTGTGTCCTGTTCCACAGCCACTCAGACCCAAGTAAACATACAGACGCTTATATTAATTAAAAACTGGCCATTAGCTCAGGCTAACTACTGATTAGCTCTTACATTTAAACTCAGCCCATTTCTGTTAATCGATATTTCACCATGCATTTCGTGGCTTTACCTGTGTGCCATTACATGCTGCTCCCTGGACAGTGGGCTGGCATCTCCTGACTCAGCCTTCCTCTCCCGAGAATTCTCCTTGTCTGTTTATCCCACCTATACTTCCTGCCTGGCTCCTAGCCAATCAGCTTTTTATTCATCAACCAATCAGAGCAACACCTATTCACAGCATACAGAACATCCCACAGTACACACAGTCTGTTATGACTTCAATAACAAAAACTGTTGATCCTATATATCAACTCTTGACTCTTCCTTTTAACTTTTTAAAGATTAATTTGTTTATTTATGTATTTTCCTGCATGTATATATTGCTCCATGCTTATGCCTGGTGCACAGTGAGATCAGGAAAAGGCATCAGATCCCTATGAAACTGAAGTAATAGATGGTTGTGAGACACTGTGTGGGAATTGAAAAATTAATCAGGGTAAAAAATGCTCTTAACTGTTGAGCCATCTGTTGTGGAATATGTAAAGGTATGTTACATTTGTTTATGTTGTAGAATATTAACTATGTGAAGGTCTGTCACATTTGTTTACGCTGCGTCTGTTTAATGATATAAAGACATGTTGCTGTTTTACTTTGCCTGCCTAAGGCACCTGATTGGTCTAATAAAAAGCTGAATGGCCAGTAGCCAGGCAGTAGAGGGATAAGTGGGGCTGGCAGACAGAGAGAATAAATAGGAAAAATCATCTAAGCTTGAGAGAGAATGAGAGAGAAGAGGACGAGGGAGAAAGAGAGGGAGATGCCCAGAGTCATCTAGCCAGGCAGCCAGCAGCCAGCCAAACATGGAATAGGACATGAAAAATGAAAAAAAAAATAAAGCCCTGAGTCAAAATGTAGATGAAGAGAAACAGGTTAAATTATATTATAAGAGATAGTGGGGCAAGCATAAGATAAGGCTGAGCATTCATAACTAATAATAAGTCTCCATGTCATGATCTGGGGACCGGTTGGTGGCCCATAAGAAAGCCTGCTACAGCTATCCCTCCTTGTCTATGTATATTAGTCTTAATTATCAAGCATTCCTTTCATTAACAGAAAAGAATTCCGCAAGGGTTCTTGTAACAGCTTTGCACTTCAAAATTGTTTATGCATTTTAGACTTCAGGAAAGAAAAGAGATGGGTCATATGGAGTGTGACATTTAATTTCATCTATCAACTTAGCCATTGACCCAAATATTTTATAAACATTTTATGTTCTTAATGAATTTATTTTTTAATGATCATAATATTTAAAGCAGTAGTGTTTAAGTAAAGCAGACTGTCCTCCATAATATGAGTATGTTTTACATAATTAATGGAATACCTTTGTAGAAAAATATTAACCTCCAACAAAAGACAGAGCATTTTCCAAAGGACGACTTTCTAACTCAGATTGCAAAGGTGGCTTTTCCTTGGATCTCTGGCCTCTAAACCTACTCTATAAAATTGAACTTTCCACACTTTACAATGACAAAAGCCAGTTTCTTAAACTTTCTGTGTCCATCTCCATTTCTATATCTCAAGCTCTATGCATCCATCCTGTCCTTTCCTCCATAAAGAATTTTGAAGAATACATAGACTACCAAGTATTTTCTGCCTTTTCCATTACATTTTAACTAGACCTAAAATACAGAACTGTGAATTTTCAAAAAAAATTTATCAGACCATGGAGTAACATAACTAAGGAGGTGAATGACCTCTAGAATTAATGCTTTAAAATTGAAGAAACAAGTAGTGGGAGGTACAAAAAATGAAAAGGCCTCATATGGTCAAATATTAGAAGAATTAATATTGTGAAAATGGCCATGTTACTAAAACTAATTCACAAGTTCAGTGCAATTCAAACCCAAATCCTTATGCTATTTTCATAGAAATAGGAAAAAAATTCTTAAAATTTATATGGAAGCATAAAAGATCCTGAATAACCAAAATAAATCAGAACAAAGAGAGTATTGCTGAAATTATTTCTACAAGTACTATTCTAGTTTTATTTCTTTTTCTGTGATAAAATTCACTCATGAAAGCAACTTACAGGGGAAAGAGATTTATTTCAACCCCCAGTTCTAAGATATAGTCCATCATAACATGGAAGTCACAGTGGCAAGAACGTGATGAAGACGCATCCAAAGGCAAAAGCAGAGAGAAATGGATAAATATGTGCTTACCTGCTTAATTGTTTGTGTGTACTCAACTCTACTGATCGACTTTAATACATTTCAGGATGCTGCTCCCTTCCTTTAGGTTTGGTGCTGCCCACAGCAGGCAGGATGTTCTCATGTCAATTAGCTTAATTAAGACAATCCCCCACAGACATGCCCACTGGTCAACCAAATGCAGACAAACCTTCTTTGACACTCTCTTCCCAGATTATTATAAGCTGTGTCAAGTTGACCATTAAAGCTATCACAAACCCCCAGATTTGATTTCGATTTACTCTGTAGAGCAATAGTAATGAAAATAGAAAAACCATCATGGTACTATCACAAAACAGACATGTAGATAAGTGGAATAGAATAGAGGGTCCAAAGACAAATTCACACAATTACAAGTGCCCCCCACCTTTATTTTTTACAAAGATGCCAGAAGTAAACAAGTGATGCTGGGAACACTGGCCACCTACATGCAGAAAATGAAAATAGATCCTTATTTTTCATCCTGTATAAAACTCAACTCCAAATGGATCAAGCACCTCAATGTAAAACCTGAAACTCTGAAACTGTTAGAAGAAAGCATAGTGAGTATGCCATAAAAGATAGACACATGGGAGGACTTCTGACATAGGCCTCCATTTTCTCAGGAAACAAGGTCATCGATTGACGGTAGAACCTCATGAAGCTATAAAGCAGTACAGAAACTGAGGTAGTCAACTGAGAAAAAGAGGAATCCAACAGAATGGGAGAAAAGTTGTTGGCAACTGTAAATATGATAGAACATTAACAGCAAAAAAATGCTTAGAATTAAGAAATTTGCAGATAAATTTGAAAAGGCTGTACTGAGAGGTAACTCAGACTCAGAAAGACAAATGTGGAATATTCTTTCTCACACATAAATGAGTTTCAGTCTTTGGAGGTTTAACTTGAAATACCTGTAAAAGTCAGAATACCAGAGAGGGAATAAGGTGGTGAGATTAGAAGAACATAAGTGATATGAAAGGAGAGAGGGGAATATTGAGAGTGGAGATGTTTAACAGGCCTGGGGGTGGAGGAAAATGATAGGGTAAAGAAAATAAGGGGTGTACAAAAGAGCCATCTTGAAACTTATTGTGCAAAACAGTTAAAAATATAAGTTAAAAATAGTAGGATTGAGAAGGGAGGTGTTATGTTTGGTTGTATAAAGCTGGTCCGTGAAGCCATAGATTGTTAAAACAAAAATCCTAGGGCCAAGTGTGGGACACCTCCTCATGAGCTGTTAGTCAGAGAAACTCTAGAGGTCACTAAAACAATACAGGCCCTTGGCATCACTCTTGGTTGCCCAACAGAACTAAATGATAAGACCCTGTTGCCAAAGATACCATATGCCGTGGCTGTAAAATACACCAAAACCAAGCTGGAAGAGTGCTGGAAGCTTCCTCCCTGTTCTCCAGCTTTCATGATACCAGAAAGTGCTACTCAGGAAGTTATGAGAAAAAACCCACCAGTGGTCTTACTCAGCTGTGAACTCTACAAACTGTAATAGCAAACCACGAGGCAATGTGTCCACTGGTTCAACAGTGACACAGTGGTTACAGAGACAACAAACATTCACTGCTGGATTTCAGACACACTAGGATTTCTGGCCTGGTACTGTCAGCCTGTTCAAAAACTCATGGCTGGATAGGTAATAGGTCCTACAAGGGACCTTGTCATTTAGCTAACTGATGTGGCATCATACTGCATTCTAAGCACCTATGTTTCTACCCACAGAAAACTTCTGCTCTGCACCTTAATCAGAGAAGTCTCTCTCTAGAAATACTCTTAGTTTATCAAACTTGGCTTCTCAAATTACCAGGGAAAAAAAAAGATGGTTGAGTGCTCATTCCTAAACAGGACGTCCATTCCATTCCCTGTAAGGCTCAAGAAATATGATGGAAGGAGGAGGAAAAGAATGTAATAGCCAGAAGATATGGAGAAGGGCAGTGGAGTATCTTCTGGGTATGGTGTAGCCCTTGAAATCATGAGTATACTTGCTGTGGGTGCCTGTACTGGGCCTTTACAAGATTCAACCTATCAATAGTCAGTCATGGATATTGGAGGGGCTCATAGGAACCTATTTCTCCCTTCTGAACTATTAGCTACTGGAGCATTAGTGGGGAGAAAAATCTGATATCTCAGATATGTACCCACTGATGAGCTCACCAGGCTCTATTGGATACCTATAAAACCATGGCCATAAGGATTGTTCTAATTAAACTTAATGGCTCAATAAACACAACAAAAAGACATGGACATGGGAAAAGGAGGATAGATGGACAGATATGAAGAAGTAAAAGAGGGTGAGAAATAAAAGTAATCACAATTCGATCATGGTACCAAATACAGTGAATAAAGCAATGTTTGTGATCTTTTGGTCATTACTATATTACATTCATTTATATTTGTGAATGTTAAACAGAGAGACATTTGTGTCAGTTTTTCTACAAGTATCAAACAGTGTTAGTTCAGTTAAATTTAAATTCCATATGTGCTTCATTGAAGTACATTTTTAATTGTATTATATAGTCTGTCTTTAGAAGATTTAGTCTCTGTCTTTAGGGACTTAAAAATTCTGCAGGAAATTCGGAAAACAAACACAAAATCACATCCCAGAGGGAAATAATGTTGTGATTGTAAACTCCAAGTCTATTAAAGAATATAGTGAAGGCCTAATGATTCTGCTCTTTAGCATCAAGAAAGGAAGTCGAAAAGAGAGAAACTGGCTGTTAGGCAAGTGGAAAGTGCGGGGCATCAGAGCAGACTTTAGTGGTACAGATGAGCTCAATTACCCAAATCCAAGTTCTCTCCTTTCCTGTTAGAGTCCCTGTATTAGAATGGAATGCAATCATTTGGTATATGGGAATCCTGTCTTTGTATTTGTGCACCCAACTGTGACACATTAAAAATAAAAAACAGTGTTTTAAGTGTCTAAAAGTTGGCATGGTGTTAATGATGCTGTCATTTGTAACTTCATCCACAGAACACTGGCAATGATACAGACCAATGGAAAAAAACAAAGAAAATGATTATGCAGATATAACAATACTTCATTTCTTAGTGCAGCCAGAGATAGGCACAGCTACATATGAACTATGCATTTACAAGCCGTGGCTACCTCAGCATTATTCCTAGAAGAGCAGTTTTCCTAGCTTGTGTTTTGTGCTCCACACAGGTATTTGTTCTGCAAAAACAAACTTCAAATGAATGTAATACTAGAGATCTTGTTTTTACAAAAGGACTGAGATAAATGAGTTTAAATTTTATATTGATTTAGATATTTATTTTTATGGAAAAGTTGCCTGAGATGTTCTAAGAAAATAGAATACTGCATGGTGTGTAAAGTCTGCCATTCAAACTGCACAATAACCACACATAGGCCATGCCACCCAAGCACTATTTCATTGAACATCATTATTAAATGATTTTCTTCCAAATTGTGTGTTTATGATAAATGTGCATTTTATTGTATATTATCCACATAAAATAAACCTAATGTCTGTTTATAAAATCTTCTAAATTTTATGTAGGACAAGTTTGTGTTTTCTCATATAGGCAGGTAGTCATTAGAATTCATAAGTCTGATACTTTGGGATCATTATTATTAACTTAAAATATAATATTTCATTAATCATTTGAGAATGTCATGCGTGCATATAATGTATTTTTATCATTTCTGCCCCCTAATTTTTCCTAGGTCCACCAATAACTTCCTTACCCACTCCTAACTTCATATCATCTTTAAAAAAATATAACCCACAGAATTCTATTTGTGTTTCCCATATATTTGTGTGTGTGAAATCATCCACTTGAGTATGGTTGATCTATAAGGGCACCATATTCTAATAGAAGACCAACTCTCCTTTAAAAGCCATTAATTATGGATAGCTTCTCATCTATGAATGAGGGTTCATGAGCCCCTCCCACCTTTATACTGGAGTGTGTACTGGCCTGGTCTTGTGCAGAAAACAACAGCTGCTGTGAGTTTCTGAGTGAAGTGGTTCTATCACATCCAGAAGACTCTGTTTTGCTCTAGTCCATCTTTATCTGTGGCTCTTTAAAAATTTCCGCTCCCTGTTCTATAATATTCCCTGAGTTGTGGGACAGAGAGGTGTGTTCTAGCTTGCTTTGTGTTGATGTAATAAACACCATGACCAAAAAGCAAATGTCTTAGTCAGTGTTCTATTGCTGTGAAGAGACACCATGACCTTAGCAACTCTTATAGTGGAAAGCATTTAACTGAGGCTTGCTTATAGTTTCAGAGGTTTAGTCCATTGTCATCATGGCAGAGAATATGGTAGCATGCAGGCAGATATGGTGCTGGAGAAGAAACTGAGAGTTCTACATCCATATCTTCAGGCAAGCAGGAAGAGCAGAGACACTGGGCTTGGACTGGGCTTTTTGAATACTCAAAGCCCACCCCCAGTGACACACTTCCTCAATCAAGACCACACTTCTGAATCCTTTCAAATAGTGCCACTTCCCAGTGACATAGCATTCAAATCTATGGACCTATGGGGACCATTCTCATTCAAACCACCACAGATACTTAAGGTAAGATTGTTTTATTTCAATTTATACTTCCAGGTCACAATCCATTATTAAGGAAGTCAGGGCAGGAGCCAAAGCAAGGAATAATGTTGCTTATTGGCTTTTTCACTGGCTCTTGTTTAGCTAGCTTTATTTTACAGCTGAGACCCAACTGTATAAAGAAATGCTGGCCCAGTATGTTGACCCATCCCATATTAATCATTAGTCAAGACAATTTCTCACAGACATGGCCATAGGCCAATCTGATCTGAGGAATTCCTTAATTGAGGTTCCCACAAGAACACCAAGCTGTGTAACCAAAACACATAGACAGGGAGCCTAGGTCAGACCCATACAGGGTCCCGGATTGCTGGTTCAGTCTCTTTGAGCCCCTATGAGCCCTGCATAGTTGATTCTGTGGGACATTTTCATGATGTATCCTTCACCTCTCTGACTCTTACAATCCTTCCTTGCCCTCTTCCACAGGATTCCCCAAGCTCTGCCTAACGATTGGTTGTGGGTCTCTGCATCTGCTCCCATCAATTGCTGGATAAAACCTCTCTGATGATGATTATGCTAGGCTCCTGTCTACCAGTATAGTAGAGTATCATTAGAAATCATTTCATTAACTATAACTATTATTTATTTATTTATTTATTTATTTATTTATTTATTTGCCAGTTGTGTTTGGAACTATCCTAGTTCTCTGGGATAGCCAGACTCTGGTTCCTGGCCCCTTTTGTTAGATAGTCTATAGTTCTTGGGTGGACCAGTATTACAAATTGTGAAATTTTATACGTACACACACACAATTTATGTACCTATCCTTATTCCAATTATGCATTCTAAGACTGGAAAAACAGCTATTAAATGAGTTCAGAAACTATCATAGTTACTGTTGTCTTGCTATGAAGAGACACCATGACCAAGGAAACTCTTATAAATGAAAGCATTTAATTATGGGCTTGCTTGCAGTTTTAGAGGGTTAGTTTATGATCATCATGGTGGCAAATAGACAGACATGGCACTGGAGCAGTAGCTGAGAGCTTTACAATCTGATCTGCGGTCAGAAAGAGACACTGGACTCAGTAAGACTTTTGAAACTTCAAAGCCAACTCCCAGCAACACACCTCCTCCAACAAGGCCACACCAACTCCATAAAGGCCACATCTCCTAATCCTTCCCAAAGAGAGTATGCGTGTGAATATATATTGAAGTATAGGTAATATGCATAATACATTGCATACACATATACTTATACTTATAATTTGTAATTTTAAACAAACATAAAATAATGATTCCTTATATTTTTAACATCCTTAATGTTATGTATTCCTCCCCTCCCCCTGTACTGTCCTCCTTCTCTATGCCCCAGTTAAATAGTCCCCTTTCATTATCCATCTCTCCCTTCATAGCACCTGTATCCTGCTAGTTCCCCTTCTTCCTTTCTCTCTCTCAACATGGTCTCTTTTTGCTTTCCTATTATCTGTAGTTACTCTAGGTTACATACTCACATCTACAACTTCCAAGCTAGAATGAACAAATAAAAGAAAATTTGCCATTTCTCTTTCTGAGTATGAGTTACCTCAATCAGTATATTTTCTAGGTCCATCCATTTAACTTCAAATTTCATAGTTTTGCTTTCTTTTACAATAGAATAGAATTCTAATATGCAATGTACCACATTTTAATCATCTATTAATTAGTTGAAGGACATTTAGGTTGTTTCTATATCTTAACAAATTGTGAATAGAATGACAATGAACATGGCTGAGTAAGTATCTTTGCAATGGGATGTCTAATGATTTAGGTACATGCCAAGGAGTGGCATATGATTAGATTTCAATACATTTCACAATTCTGAGGTCAGAGGCATCAGATCCTGTAGTTGGAAGTTTTCCTGTGTCCTGGCCGGTTAGTGGTCAGGACAAATCTCTCCCACTCATGTCCCCCAAGTAAACACACAAAGGCTTATATTAATTATGACTGCTTGGCCATTAGCTCAAGCTTATTACTGACTAGCTCTTATAGTTAATTTAATCCATAATTCTTATCTATGTTTAGTTACATGGGTTGGTACCTTTTCTCAGTTATATCTTGTCATCTTGCTTCCTCTGTGTCTCCTAACTCAGCCCTTCCTCTTCCCAGAATGCTCCTCATCTGGTTACCCCACCTATACTTCCTGCCTGGCTACTGGCCAATTAGTGCTCTATTCATCAACCAATCAGAACAACACATATTCACAGCATACAGAATGACAACCCACAGCAAGATCCCTCTACAGCTGGAGTAATAGGTGGCCATGAGTCACCTGATATGGACGATGTAAATATAATGGGTATAATTGGATCCTTTATGACTACCTACACTAATGTGCATATATCCACACACATAAATACAAGTATACACATAATTTTAAAAGAAAGTATAATCTTTTTTTAAGTTTTACTATAAATATTCCTCCCATCCTTATCCAAAAGTACCTATAGCTTCTTACCAGAATGATTGTACAATATGGGTGTTGGTAATTGAACCTGAGTCCTCTTCAAGAATAGGCCATGCTCTTAATCTCTGAGTCATCTCTCTGGCTCTTAATAGTAAGGTTTTAAAGTATTGTAATAAGGTCTTTCCTCAAATAAATGCTATCATCTCTTTATTCAAGGAATTCTGCATCTGTAAACTGAGTAAATTGTGGAAATTGGTTGGGGCCACAATTCTCTGTTGCTCTAATTTATGATAGTTTTTCATTTATGTGCTCTAGAACTCATTTGCTTATATAGATGGAGCAAGAACTTAGTAGGTTTCCCATTTATTTCCCTTCTAGGAACATCCTGATAAATCAGGCAATTCCAAGGATTATTTGAATCAGATCATAATGAGCATTTCTTTGCTTTTACTATTATAGTAAATATGTAGAATTTGCCTTTGAGAATCTCTACTGCCACTCAGTCCTTGCTATACCCATTGCATTTAAGGTATTCATTTGAGGATCCAAGCTCCTAGATTATGGTCTTGTGCACAAATAAAAACAAGGACAAAACCTTTTTTTTCAGGTACTCGGGTGTTCCTTTCACAAATCTGTTTCTTAAAGTGATAGTAAAGGCTACATCTTCTGGACTTTCTCATTGTGGAGGATTAGATTTAACAGTGATAACCTGACATCATATTCCAATTTCCCTTAATTTTTAATCTCTTCACCAAAAGTGAAGGAGGAATAGACAAGGAATAATCAATTGGGCAACATCAGCTCATTCACGGAATGCCTTCTTTTGACCTGTACTTCAGTCTAGCAAACAAACTGTTGGCCTCGATGTTAACTGTAACAGTTGCAACATAAAACCCAAGAAACTCTGATCAATGTATTTATATAAATAAATTCATACTGGTATAATCGTATGTCCTTTCCAGCATTAACCTATATACTTAAAATTCTTTTACACACACATACCTGAGACATGCACTTGTATGTATTAGAAAACTCAAAAAGTTCTTTAGCAATGTAGCTCACCTCTCATGAGTCACAGCATGTAACACATCTCTTGGAGACCTGCTAAGCCAAGAATGTTGTTGTAGATCCAGAGATAAATATGGGTGGACACTGAGGGATATCAGTATTGTCTTACTTGATACTTTGGTCATTTCTGATTTCATAAACAATACAGGATGAATTCCTCTGTGCAAGAGTAGAGAGTTCTATGCTGCATGAAGTGAGGGTAAAAATTCATCTGCCACTATGGATAGGCCTATTACTTGTTCATAAGATAAACACATAATTATCTGAGAGTTTAGTATCCTTGGTCTCATTAATATCCTACAAGTTTCAGTCCCAAATTACAGAATCTCACTCTTTTCTAATCAATATCCTTACAATCAGTGTCTTGCCAATACTCCTTGAGATTGGCATTTAATTGTATTATGTCATCTAATCAAATTATGAGGGCTAAGGTTTGATTTTCTGAAACTTTATTCCTTTGGCTATTGAAAGAATATTCTCTCTTATGGCATATGTAGAAGCCTTTAGATAGTGTACGCTGGTGCTAGATAGTTTTATGTCAACTTGACACAGCTAGAGTTATCTAAAAGGAGGGAAATTTAATTAAGAAAATGCCTTCATAAAATCTGGTTGTAGGGCATTTTATTAATTAGTGGTTGGTGGGAGGGAGCCCAGCTCATTATGAGTGGTGTTATCCCTGAGCTGGTGGTCTTGTGTTGCCCATATACACAGTGTTAAGACATTCTGCACAAGACCTGTGCAAGTTCAAGATAGACCAAATACCATCATGAAGAGGGAAGGTTTGCATGAAGTCTCACTGTTATCTGTGGAGCTATTGGCAATTCTTAGATGCTGGGACGGTCAGTTTTCCTTAAGAGCATAGACCCTGGAAGTAAACAATAGTTGGAAGGCCACTTAGACTATGTGGATTTTTTTAATGAGCATACAAAGTTAAGTATGCATGAACGTGTTGAATCTGGGAGGAGTTGAGAAACTAGACTAAATATGACCAAAAATCATTATATGGAATTCTCAAAGAGCTAATGAAGAAAACAGCAATTTTTCTTTCATCATCCTTTGCTCCCTCTAATGTGAATCCTGAATCTTGTATACTTTCCCAAAAGCACACCTTTATGTATTGGAGATTTCTTATTCCCTCAATTTTTTGAGGGGGGAGGTTTAACCCACTGCCCTGTTTTCATGTTTCTATTTTTAAAAGTTGTTTTTTGTGTTTTGTAAGTTTTGTGTCAAATAATTCTCTGTTAAGATAAAAAGACAATAGAATATGTTGCAGGATATGCAGCAGCATTCCTAGGCTCTATCCATTAGATATCAGAAGTAGAATCAAAGTTTCGACAATCACGAGTTTATAGAGGTTGTCTAATACTATTTGATAGACAAATAACATGAGCCAGTTTAGTTTCATAATGACCTTCATATAGCAAAATATAAACTGACCTAAAAATAATAATGTGAAGAATTTAACTACCATTCCTAGGAAATTAAAATCTGGACAAGAAATTCAGTTAACTCTCAATTAATAATTATGTTCTCAAGCATTTTCGTTTCAGCATACTCCCCAAAGCCCAAGAAAATGAACATCGATTTGTTTATCTTCAAGAAGAACAGAGCTTTATTTTATGATAAATCAGACATCCCTAAATATGAATCGCTATCAGGTGCAGGATATTATTGCAGTAATTTATAATACATAACACAAACAACTCTTCTAGTATGATGAATTAGCTTCCTAATGATGGCTCTACCAGAACAAATCAATTAAAAGACATGTGCAAGATAAATACAATTTGATTTTTAATACAGAAAATTGTATCAGAAGTGGTGTTGTATTCGTTTTTTTACTTTCTACTGTTACTTCTTAATGCACATGAACCATTCTTGTATTTTTTATTATGTACTTCTGTCTTCAACAAAACACAAATTAATAAAAGCATAATTCTTTGCAAGTATAAAATACTAAAATCTTGCACCCCTTAACATTGCTTTGGATTACAAATTTAAAGTTAGTCACAAGGGCCCCTATTCCTGGTGTTTATACTTTCTGTACTATCTTCTTTTGTGTAACATGTGAAGAAATTTAACTACTATTTATAGATAACCACAGGATGTGGTCCAGAAAATATAGCTTTGTGAGACTACAATAAGATAACCTAATGAAGATATTTCTCCAAATGTGAAATAGGAAATGCATTGCTTCAAGTTACTCTTTGTGGTAGTTCATCATGCTACAATAGAAAATTAATGCAATTAGTCCAAAGGAGAAATGATAACTAATCTTGTTTAATAACTTCACTGAATCTGAAATCAACTAAAATGCAAGTTGCTGAGTACTCCTGTGAGGGACTTTCATGATAAGGTTTTCTGAAGTGAGGAAAACCATCCCAAATGTGGACGATTCCTTCTATGAGTAGACCAGATGACCAGATAAAAGAACACAGAAAGAAGAAACTTTTTTGCCTTTGTTCTTGCTGAAAAGTTTGTCTGTCTCATTATTGCTATATTCCTTTTGGTATTAGAATCAGTTTTCTCAGTCTTCCAACACAGAACGAAGATCAACAGGTCTCTAGGAATCTTCTAGGCTTATAGCACTAGATTCCAAATGCTTAGACATCAAGCCTCATGAACTAAGCAACTACTATATTGTTGGCCTTTCTAGTGTGAGACAACTATTATTGGCATTACCTTAATAATTTTCTGTAATCCAATTTAATAAATCCGTTTTTATAAATCCATAATCATTTCTATCAATTCTTTCCTTTAAAAATTCTAACAAACACAGCAAATTAATCCTAAATTTCTGATCTAAAGCTAGAATTTATTTTACATATGAATTCAACATTAAAGCTTATTGAGATTTAAAGAGAATGCAGTGAAATATATACTTGAAATATTAACATGGCAAGAAAATTTGACAACAAAATGCAGACATTTTATTGTGTGATATAGAAACACACCCAGATAGAGTCTCTTTGCAGTTTTCAGAGATTATAACATAGTGAAGAAGAAAAACACAGAGGCAGATTATTTCTACAAATATGTATTTCAATTTTAGACTAACAGAATATAGAGTTGGAAAAGGTGGTATAGATACGTGTGCTTTTCTTGGTGCAATGGTTATGAAGTGGGACTCGCCATTCTGAAAGAATAAAGAAACAAAAGTAAAACTTAAATGTGTGCTACGAAATTTATTTATAGTAGCAACAAATAGTCATTTTTAGTAGGAAGTAATGCTTTTTCTTAAACTCTAATGAGAGTTTAAGTAAGAGATTTTCAGTGACAAAGAATTCCTTCATCTTATCTCTATGTTCCCACAATAACATATCCTCAGTTTGGGAAATATTGTTTGGACTCTTTTTCTGACATCAAATTACATGATCTTCACCTTTCTTCTTCTTTGCACCAGTTGATGGTTTTTCTTGTACATTTTTGAAAGTATCAAGATGCTCTATATAGTTGCTGTGTAACACACACACACACACACACACACACACACACACACACACACACATACTCATATACTCATACATGAAACAAATGTAAAGTGATTGCCAGTTAATATTCTTTGAATCATCTTTGGTAATTTATACACCCAAAAATATACCTAGAAATGAAAGTGCTCAATAAATGGTGAAGGGATATTTAGAATCATCATAAGCAGAAACAACACACAAAGATGATTTATGTGTCTTCTAAGAAAGAACTCTGTATTTCTGTGAGCCTGATCTTTTTGGTACTAGGGGTAGAAATCAGGGCCTTACACATGGTGGGCAAGTACTATATCACTGAGTTACAATCTCAGCTCATGATTTGTTTTTATTTATGGTAATTTTAGGAAAATAACAAGAAAATAATAAACATATGAGAATAGAAATACAGAAAATTGATAGATTAGAGATAGAAGATGGACAGAGAGACATACAGACAAATATAGAGATTTATAGGTAGATAATTGTAATTATATTTATGATAATTAAAGATTGGGAGAGCTAATTGCTACTAGCAATTATTGATTAATTTGGCAATATACTCTTCTTGAAATAGTTTACTATAGCATACCATAAAGGCTTTCTTAAAAACTTAACTGTGCATGAGTGTGTGTGTGTGTGTGTGTGTGTGTGTGTGTGTGTGTGTGTGTTGGCTATGTTCACTCACCTGCATGTGTAAATATGAATGTAAGTGAGCATATGCCATGGCACTTTTGTGGAGGTCAGAGTGTTAAAACAACTTAGGGTGTTAGTCCTTACTGTCTACCTTGCTTGAGACACATTTCCTCTTATTTAAGTCAAAACTTTGCCTTTCTAGTTTTTGTTTCCATAAACTGTTTTAAGCTGGTTACATCCCCATTAAGATCACTTTGAGGAATTTTATCGATTAGTTTTGTGAGACAATGAAGTTTCAACATAAGTTGGGATTCATTGAGTAGTGAATTATATAATGACCTTCCGAAAAATAGTTTCATGTTTTAATCCCTAGAAATTGAATATGAACTTACTTGAAAGAAAAAAAAACAACTTTGAAGATGATATAAGTCAAGGATCTTAAGGTGAAGTCTTCTTAGATTAGGTAGGTGAGCCATAAATCTAATGACAAGTGCACCGGTAAAAGACAGACAGAAAGAAAATACAGTCAGAAGAAAAAGTCATCGGAGGATGGGGCAGAAATAAAAGGGTCTCTACATCAGTAAGAGAATAGATTTCTATTGTTTAAGTCACCAGAATTTTGTCAAATTCTATGGCAACCATTGGAAACTAAAGTATTGGTCATTCTGAATTCTCATAAAGAGTCAAAGTACAGCATTAATCTTCCCCAAACAGATAAAGCTGAACCTAAGCTTATTACTGAACCTTGTAAAACAATCCAAAATATACAGAAAAGAAAGAGATTCCTTCCCTGAGAAAAATCCAAAGAACCATAAACATCATAAAATAGCACAACAGACAATTTATCATCTTAATTACTTTTAAGTTTACAAGTAATTGATATTGTTATGCATTAAGTTCTTGAGGAGTCTTTTTCATGGACTGAAGAGGCGGTTCTTGCAGTAAAATGCCTCTCATGCAATCAGGGACCAAAGTTCAATCTGCAGCACCTATATAAAAGCTGAAGTGGACAGGCATGGTGGAACATGTCTTAAATTCCAACACTTGAAAAGCAGACAAAGGCAGAACTCTGTGAGTTTTGCAAGGCTAGCCTGGTCTACATAAAAAGTTCTAGGGCAGCCAAGCAACATAGATAGAGTCTACTTGAAAAATAATAAATAAATAAAATATGGGAGTGGTGGTAGGCTTTTAAAACCAGAACTAAGAAGACAGAGACAGGAAAAACCCACAATTTGCTGGCCCGCCAGCCTAGCCAATTGGCAAGCTCCAGCTTTTTGTCTCAAAAGAAAAGGCTGGGAAGAAGGCTCGTGAGTCAATTAAGATACCTAATGCTCTTGCAGAGGAGCCAAGTCCAGTTCCCAGCACCCATACTCAGTGATTCACAACCAATTGCCTGTGACTCCAGCTCCAGGGAACTCGATACCTCTGGCCTCTGTAGGCACCTGCATACCCCCACATAGACATACAAAATCAAAAATGGTAAAATTGTTTAAAATTTTAGAAAAATTATAAAGTGGAAAGCAAGAGAGAAAGATTGGATCTCAGCCTTCTGCCTATACACACACACACACACACACACACACACACACACACACACACACATACACACACAGGAACTGGAGCACAATACACATCAAGAACATGCACGTGAGCACGCATACACACAACCTACTAAACTACAATTCTCCACTCTCCCTTATTACCTCATTAATTCCCTGGCAATTGCCACTTTTCTTCCTGTCTGTTATCATTGGTATTTAAACAGAAAATGGACAATACAGAATGGCCAGAAAACAAATACATTTTAGCAATATCTTTTGTTATGAGCCTTTGAATATTGCAGTTTCCAGAAACAAATAGCAATGCTCAATTGCTTTATTCCACAGTGTGTTAGTTACTTCTCTTGTTCTGATAGCCAAATACCTACCAAGAAACAAATTAAGCATAGAGGGATTTATTTTGTCATATAATTCCAGGAAGTACATTCCATCATGGCAAAGAAAGCATGTATGTCATCAGAAACCATGGGGTACATTGCATCCCAGGTCAGAAAACAGAGCATATGGGAAGTTGATACAGCTATAAAATCTCAAGGCCCTCCTCCAGTGACATACTTCCTTTAGCAAAGGCTATGCAAACTTTCTAAAATAGTGCCACCAGCAGATAGTGGTCATTTCCATTTAAACCACAACATACAAACAAAATAGAAAGTAATCCTGCAGATTAAACTTTGGTCCCTGATTGCATGAGAGGCACTTTAATGCAAGAACCACCTCTTCAGTCCATAAAAAAGACTCTGCAAGAACTTGATGCATAACAATATCAATTGTTACTTAAAAGTAACTTGTAAAAAGTACTTGTAAACTTAAAAGTAATTAAGATGGTAAATTGTATGTTGTACTATTTTGTGATGTTTATGGTTCTTTAGATTTTTCTCAGGGAAGGAATCTCTTTCTCTCTTTTCTGTATATTTTGGATTGTTTTACAAGGTTCAGTAACAAGCTTAGGTTCAGCTTTATCTGTTTGGGGAAGATTAATGTTGTACTTTGACTCTTTATGAGAATTCAGAATGATCAGAACATTAGTTTCCAATGGTTGGAAATATCTTTCCCACAGAGATGAGGAGGATCAAATAATTTTATTTTCATAAGTCAATAGTATTTTCATAAGTAAATAGTACTAGTATCAGCAGATTCAAATATTTTGATAGTTTATATTGAAGATCAGGAGGACAATGCCATGGTGGACATCAAGGGCTTGGGATCTGGTTGGTGTGATACTCACTATTTTTTTTTTTTTGGTTTTTTTCGAGACAGGGTTTCTCTGTGTAGTTTTGGTGCCTGTCCTGGATCTCGCTCTATAGACCAGGTTGGCCTTGAACTCACAGAGATCCACTGGCTCTGCCTCCCAAGTGCTGGGATTAAAGGCATACACCACTACTGCCCAGCTTGTGATACTCACTTTTATCTCCAACTACTCTTGTGCCTTTGTCACATAACCATAAATAAATCTATGAATATTTATCTCTTATCAATGTGTGTCCATGAAATCGTAAGGACATTTCTTTGACCCTTTTTTCTACCATTTACATAGGAATATATGGTCTACAAGGTTTTTCATTGATTAGAAATAATGTATGAAAGGTATGAGTAAAATAAATCAATGAAATATGATTTTAGGAAGTTCCTTACAAAGTCCATCCTTATCTTGTAAGACTCAAATTTAACATATTAAGCTTGGGTTATTTTCACTAATAATTTTAAGACTTTCTTTCGTGTAACAGATTTTCCTGGGCAGACACAACACACACCTGTCAATTACTCAGAAAGAAAGTCCATCATAGGCCAAAATAATAATTACCCCAATGTCCAACTTGCTGTACCAATGAGTTTTTTAACTGGAGTTACTTTTCTAACAAGAGCATGGGTGAGGGGTTATTTACAAGGAGCAGGGATACTCAAAAGCAGTTTCATCACCAGAAACCCACCCCAGCCTCCACTCTGGAAAACTGCAACCCTGGAGCTCTCTGTGAACCTTGCCACATTCTAAATGTCTTTCTTTCTTCAGTTTGAGTGGTCAGAATCATCCCCTCCCCCTAGCAAGTGTTTATTTCTTTGTAATTGCTCAGTAGGACACATCAAGAATCTTCCAAGTTCCTGCTTTCCCTGGTCCTTCTTAGAGCAACTACTTCCATCTGGAGGGAATGCTGCAATTCAGAGGAGCCTGCTGTACCACATCTTCAGGTCTCCCCAAATGGCCCTTAATTAATCATCAGTATGAATGTATAAACAGATAGCGGATTAAATTTTGAATGCTAACATATGTATATATTTCTTGGCTTTAAATAATGATGTTTCCTGGGACAACTGTTTCAAACAGAACACATGCCACTTGTTTGAAACTTTAAATAAACTTGAGAAGTAATCAACTAACTTCAAAACATTCTTTCAACTTGCCCTTCATTACTAACTCTTTGTCTTCAGAATATTCTAGATGGAGATGAGAAAAATTCACTACAAGAATATGAAGAGGGGAAAAAAATTCCCATTAACACTAGTACAATTGCTAAAGTACAGCAAGTTTATATTTTTAAGAAATCAAATTAGCTTACTGAAGAACAGAAAGTATTTTTTATTCTTTTTTACTAATAATTATTCTTGAGAATTTCATACTTATATACAATGAAATATGATCATATCCACTTGTGTTCTCCTCCCTCTAGGTCCCCTAATATCTCCCTGAATATGAGCATGCTCCCTATCTTCTTTTTTTGTTTCTTTTACTCTTTTTTTTCCTGATGACCCACGAAGACCAATTAGTGCTGCCAAAATGTGTGTGGATATGGGTTCATCCACTGAAGCATGGGAAAGTCAAGGGCCATACTCTCATAAAAGGATGATTCTCCTTCCCTGATCAGTTGTCACTGGCCAATAGCTCCTCAGTGAGGGGTGGGACCTGGAGGGCACTTCCCCGACACAGGCCAGAATTTAGGCTGAATCTATCTTGTACAAGTTTCCTGCAGGTAACGGCATCAAGTGTGTGAGTTCATGAGTACAATAGCTACGTTGTCGTGTCTGGAAGATGGCATTTTACAGCATGCTTTCTCTCCTCTGGCTTTTGCATTCTCTCAGTCTCCTCTTACATCACCTCCCTTGAACTTCGTAGAGCAGAGAGGTTGATTTAACACAGCACTCACTTGTTCTCAGGTCTTTGACTAGTTATTCATCTCTGCATTGACTGCTCTCCTCTACAAAACAGAATTGTCTCTGACTAACTGGGTCAATAGACCTAAACACAAATATTTAGAGGACAATTTGACAGCATTGCCATTTAGCAGAATAATAAGAGAAAGTTCTGCCCCAGGCCTATGACCTCCCCAGCCATGGGCTTTTGACCAGGCATGAAATTCTTTCCTGTGGAGCAGGCCTCAAAACCAGTCAGAGGGCAGTTAGCTACCCATAAGATCCACGCCAGTATTTCATCAGTAGGCAGCTCTTGCTGGCAGACCAGCATTGTAGCATGCAGGAGTCAGTGATAGGTAACACCATTGATACATTAATGTCCTTTCTTGTCGGTGGTTGGTTAGTTGATTGGATTTTTCTTTTACTTGGTTTGGTTTTTTGTTTTTTTGTTTGGTTGTTAGCTTTTTTGCCAGCAACCTGGATATACCTTATGGCCATATGAAAGCTACACATCAGGAAGCAAATTCCCAAAGACCCAAATTGAAAAAAAAAAAATTTCTCAAATAGTATTTCTACTCAATGTCTTTTAAATTGATGACTCCACTTTGTTTCTTGTTAAGCAGTTAGAATATAAGTAAACGCTATGGTTTAGCTAACATCTCTGTTACTTCACCTTGATCCATGCTAACGGTGCCATTCGTAATTCATTATAGTAGATCTTATCAAAAACAGCAGTTGTGAACTATTTCATTCTGATCTTTGCCAAAAAATTGCCAAAGGAGAGCATATGATGGATTAATTACAAATGTCTGGCTAATCTGTAGTAAGGAAATGAGAGTTTTCATAGCAAGACAATTTAAAAAGAGGATTTGAGCAATATCTACCTGTTGATATTTACAACTGACTACCTATTCTCCTTAGACTTATAGGATTTAATGACAAGCATGGAGCATATATGGCTTTTTTAATTTAAATGAAGTTTTTCAAGATACAGCTAAAACTTCAGCCTTCTGCTTGTACAAGCCACATCCCATAGGAGCCTGAGGGTGACGGCTTCCAAACTGGGTTGCATAGACACAAGTGTTGAAGAAAGTTCCACAGGAAAAAAACTGCTGTGAAGGACAAAGGCAATGTCTTTTATTGTCTCTCCATGTTTATGTCAGAAAATGAGAAACAGCAACATTTTCTATCCTAGGAATAAATGATATCAACTTCTCTTTGGTGCTTAAAGCAGTTCATACTCTTTCAAATGCAGTTTTCAAATTGCACTTTGCTGAAATGACCCCTGAAATGATAGCTAAAATAGTCTGGCAGGAACTATAATTGTTTCCTGGCAGTCGTGTATAAAATAATATTAAACTATTTACAATGATTAAAATTCCCTCAACAAATTTATATAGAAACAGTTCTCAGAGGTAACCGCTGTGCGTGTGCACTGTTGTTCTGTTCATAGGGCTCTGCTTTTGGACAATTTGAAATGAAAGAGCCAAGAAGCTCATTTTCTTTGAAAAGAAATTCACAAAATAAAAACTCCTTTATCTTTTACTCATTGTCACCAAAAATAAATAAATGATACAAATGATTCTTTCACTGGTTGTAAAACTAGAACCAGAAATTATGTGAAGTTGGAGTTGTTGAATTATTCATGAGTTCTGATTGAATGGAATGATTATCTCTGGACTTACAAGATAATAAATACTGTCTAGATGGTGTTTTATTTAGTGAAATAGTGTTGGGATAAAATAAAGAGCAGCTGACTTCTTCACAAACTTGAGCCTAATTAAAGAGAGGCTTCCTGACCACTTCATCACAAGAAGTATGTTCGCATGTATGCACATGTGTGTTTATGGGTGAATGCACACATACATGTGTCTGTTAGTTCATCTGCAAGTATGAAGTATCTTGGATTATTCTGGTCATCATTGAGTCTCCTGGAAGCACATAATTGACATGTGCAACCACAGTGATGTGGAATAACTCAGCTGCCTGTAACCAGCTGCTGTTTGTCTCTCCTTTCTCTGCTGTGAGTCGCAACACAGCATGTGAGTGAATTTCAGAAAATTCAGATCAAGAATCACTAAATGGCTGTGCTATATAATCATTTGCCAGTGAACAGCCAAATAATCTTAAATAATGGATCAGTGTAGATTTTCCCAAGATTGATTTCAACAAATGAATTTCCTCGAGTATATTATCACCATAAACCACAAAGAGTATTGAAAAGTGAAGATTCAGGTTTTGCTCCTGAAGGCAATCACAGAAAGATGTGCCTTTGTGGGAGGTCAGATTACATGGACATAAATAAATTCGACAATTGGTTTCAGAGAAAGAAAAAATAGGGTGGAGCATGATACAAAATATGTTTTTAGGTTTATAGCTATAGGAATAAAGGAGAATCTGTTACCATTAAAGAAAACTGTTATTGATTACTGGTTTGTTTAACAAAAAACAATTGCCTTTTCTTTTTATAGAACACTTTTCTTTTCCCAGAAGTAATATAGAGTCTATTAAGAGTATAGAACATTCCAGTACTCAGGAGGCAGAGCCAGGCGGATCTCTGAGTTCGAGGCCAGCCTGGCCTACAGAGTAAGTTCCAGGAAAGGTGCAAAGCTACACAGAGAAAAAGAGTATAGAACATCAAACAAAAAGCCCATTAGCAACTCAATAATTTGGAAAATTTACACAGACCAACAAATCTTTTTCTAGACAGCTTACTCACGCCTTCACAGAACATACAACTTTCAGACATTTCTCTTCTTCTAACACAACTATCATTCAGCTTAACTAGGTGCTTAAAACAGAGAAAGCAGTTGGAACTAACGTGTGTGAACTGTCTAGTGGGACAGGTGTGAATCCTATTTTAATAGTGTCATTCCCACCAGCTGTTGCAATTTCCTTTATGATGGGAAGTGGTAAAGGGCAAGTGAGGGGTCCATTGTTCTTGTTCGGTTTGGTTTTATTGAGTAAACGTGCTTTTTCAGCTGATATAGCTAATCTACACACGGGACTTTGCTGTGTTTTCGTATAAAACGTTCAAGAAATTTTACTCTCAGATTGAAAAAAATTTTTTGAAAACTGTTGGTGGTGGATAAACTATGGTACTCTATGAGTGCCGGTATTTCTCCTACTCTCTTTTAGAAATGGGAGGTTCTGCCTTCAAAGACTGAGAATAAGCTACTTGGTCCCTGTGCTTCCTAGAAATAGGAACTACATCCCCGGAGCTTTCCACTTGTTAGTATGTTTGGTGCACACCTGACGGTCCAGCCATGTTCTGATTCCTCAAGTCTGTCACGGTTGGCAGAACATTCACAATCAGCCTGTCCCCAATAGGGCTCTTAGCACTTGGCTTCCCTGTTCATGTGTTCTGTGATAGGCAGTGTACAAGACAGATCTGTAGATCAAAGGCAGTGCCTGTGGATACAACCAATGGCAGAATGTAAGTTTCTTTGCCAGCATTCAAAATAATTTGCTGTTAGTACTGTTGAGTGAGAAAAAATACATTTTAGAAAGAAAATATATATATATATATAAAACATTTATCTTTGATATGAGATTAAAAAGGAGTCACATGGAGCTCCAGAAGAACATAGAGTAAAGAAAACAACAGCATGAGTTGGAAAACTTCCAGATAGCCCTCATACAGATTATTTTTCCTTAACTCTAAAAGTATCACGGATGAAAAACAAAACAGGTTCAAAGAAAGGCGAAAAAGAATGTGGCTCTGCCCAGTTCAACCAATTTCTTTACCTTCACATTATTCTTTGTTCTTTTACAGTGAAGGACTTGGCTTATTTATAATTACAGTCCTAGCCTTATGTTTAGTGCTCTGTTACGGGACCTTGCTTTGGCCATGCCCTTAGAAAGATTCATATTCTATTAGCTTTGTCCCTCTGCTCCATTCCCTGCCATGAACGCATATCTTTGCCAGTAAGCTCCCTGCTGTTTTCTTTACAAACAATTGTGAGAAGGATTTCACATAAAGGGAGCACATTTGCATCTCGATGTTAAATGCACAGAAGCGTCTATAAACCATGCGCTACTCAGTGGAGTCCACTTCACACTTCTGCACAGAACTGGATATTTGTGTCTTTACCAAAAGCTTCCTTGACTGTTTTAACTCTCCTCTGACCACTGACCTCGGCCATGCATTGCATTTGATGCCATTTAGAGCCAAGGTGTCCACGTTTAATCCATGCTGTTCCTTCAGCTGTACATTCCACTTCCTGTCCTACAAGTACTCAAGTCAGCACATCCCCACCTCCGGAAGCCTTCCTTTAATTTTCAGATGCCTCTTGCTGGAACACAGCAAGCTAAGCTGAAGAATGAGAGAGGTGATGGGACTGTCAAAGCCCCTGTCAATGTTTTCTATCACTTCTGTTTGACTCCTGCTACTAACCAACTCACTAAATGTTCTCTTTGACCCTCAGTTTGTTCTCAAGAGGAATTAATTAAGCAAATCATGAAATAAGCACAATAGTAGATGTAATCTAATAAAATAAGGATATATATATATAACTAAAATGAATGAGCCAGTTTACAAAATGTACACAGTTGAAACACACCATTCAGTTGTAATACAGATGCATCTGTTTCTAAAACAATGCAAAAGATGTATATGAGCATAATGAATATATGTACACATGTACGTATATCAAAACAACAGGATTAAGGTAATGTTTTAATCTAATAATTTTACTTATATTACTCATTTTCAACAGCAAAAGTTTTAATTGTTTTATTTTTATTTTCATTTTTTTTGTTTTGTTTTGATTTTTTTGGAGGGGGCAATATCTCACATACCCCACATCACCTTGAATTTAATATGTAACCAAGGCTCATTTTGAAGTCTTGATCCTCCTGCATCTACCTCCCAATTTCTTAGATTGTAGGCATGTGCCACCACACTGAGCAACAAATTATTTTTTAATAATATTAAAGATAGTAATATTTTTTACAATAGAGAAGTATACCAGACTTTTTCAGTTTGCCCATATAGTATAAGTCTGTAGTCACATATGAAAACAGCCTTTGTGAGTAAAGATTAATCTGTTACTACTAGTTTGGAGATAAAAATGATACACATGTAGCTAGTTAATGCATTGAACTGATGAATAAACCCTGATTCCAGTCTTTTACTTAACTATCTATATCATATTTACAAAGTTACATGACACCTCAAATATGGTTTCTTCATAGGCAGATGGAGGACTAAACTAGATATTCAAAACGTTCCTTCAGCTTTGAATCTCTGTGAGTACTAGGTATCACCTATACTATTGGAATTCCCCAGTTCCTGTTCATAAATTAAAATACATGTAATATTTATTACAATGAAGTCCAAAATAAAATTATCAAATATCACTAGATCTTTGTTCCAAGCATTCTGTAAAATTAATTACATGATTTTACCTTTGAAATTTTCCAAACAAGCTTGAGTTGTGTTAGAGTTATTTTCAGTTTTTGTAGGTAAAACAATCCTCTTGTGAGCTGTGTAAGTTTTCTTTTTTCAAGAAAAGGTGATAGAGCATAAACAAAGAAAACAAGTGAAGATTCCTGTTTCCCAGAAGTTGATTTTACATAAAACCTTGAATTAAGTTAGATGATCTGAAGTTTTGCTTTTCTTCATGCATACAGCGATTCGAATATGATTTGGTGAAAGTTGTATGAGAGTCCTCTACCACTATTTTTTTTTTACTTTTTAGTATTGAATTCAGGAGACATAGTAATGTAAGAATCTATGTGGCTCAGCCAGGGTTATACTAGCGAGAGCTGGTAAGAATTTTCCTTCTGCTTCATATCTTCAGTGTCCTTTGCAGTAATGCTTATCTAGTACCCTTGTATTTGTTCCCAAAGTGGCCACTAGATCCCAGGCATAAAGTCTAGGTATAGAAATTAATATGGCCATTTATGGCCAGTTTTCCAAAGAGTCTTTCATTCTCCTCATTGTCACACTCCTTACTCTGCCTTATGATGAATAGGAATACAAGACAAAATGTCACATAGAATGTCATGTACTACTAGAGCTTCAAAGCTCAATGAATTTATTAAGAGTCAAAAAGAGATCTTTATACAGGACAATGTATATTTCACTGGAGATTTTCACAAATTATCTTTCATCTTGTTGCTGAATAGATTCTATAGGGATTTTAGGTAGATTATTTGTAGATATCCTTGTATTTCCAAAGTGTATAATTTCAAAAGGCTTGCTAAGTTAGTTTATGCCAAGCACTTAGAAGCAGGCTATGAGTTTATTAATTAAAAATATTATATTGGTTGTGTTCATTGTTTATACATAGGAAATGTTTAATAGTCTTGTCTTTACTTCATTTCCTCTCATTAAAAATAAGTTCATAATTGGGGATGGAGTTCAAGGATTGAGTACTTGCCTAAACTGTATTAAACATTGAGTTTGATATCCATAATGGAAAAAAGAAAATATTAACTTTATCTTCCCTTCTACCTGAGTACTGAGTATAGGACAATTAGACACCATCAGCTCTTCAAAGGAAAAATTCAATTAAAAATATTTAAACGAGAATTCACTAAAATGAGGGGTTATCTTCCAACTACAATTCACATTATACTTACAATTCAGTTTAGATGGTGAACATCCTCAGGTCAAGACACAAAATGAAGAAAAGTCTACTAGAGAAGAGCATGTTCTCAGAACAAAGCTAGCATGTCTTCTGGTGGGAATTGAAACCAGGATATGTGTGGTGGTCTCAAGAAGAAGAACACTAGCATTGTGAAAGTATGCCACAGATATCCAATACCCATCATGGGGCTTGAGGTGGGAAGATCAGGCTTCAGCCACCAGGAAGACTAGCTAGTCGGGGGGAAACAGAACCAACAAGGCAATGATTCTGGGGTCAAGCAGATAAGTGTAAGTACATAACCAATCAGAAAGCAGCTTTGAGAATCAAATGTGCAGTAAGGAAAAGATACGATCTAGACGGCCTAAAAACTTAAACCCTTGCATGCAGATTCCATCTACAAAGGAAAGCGATCAATTCTACAGCTTGGCATGGGAAATATTGTAGCAAGTATTCCAGAAAAGTGTGTCTTTGAAGAAGTGGAGTTAAGAAATCAGGCATTCTTAAAAATGTATCAAGAATCTCCTCTCTTGTTAAGTATAATGGTGAGTTCAATAATAGCTTGAAAAGCAAGACTTCTGAATTTAAAAAAAGTATTTGTGTAGACAAAATGTTTTATGGTATTTTATCCAGTATAGAATCATAATAACTTCTTTTAAACTAAACTTACTGTGTTTCTCATCTCTAGGAAACATAACGATAATGATCAGAGGCAAATCTACCAGATGAAAGGCTTTTGTACATGTTGATGTTACTACAGCTGTTGACGCTTTCAGTTAGGATCTCTCATTCACCGGTTAAGATAGTGGAGTAATAAATATCCTATGCTATACAGAACTAAGTTCACAGCACCTTCTTCAACTATTTCAGATTGAAAAGAAATTAGCATATTAGATAGAGACTAAAGTGCAGGTTGAACTTATCACTGAGTAGAGATCTGATTACTAGAAACCTGTCTTGAGATGACTCAGTCTTCTTAATTCTAAAATGAGAATAACTGAATCTAACCTGAATAATTATGGTGAGGTAGAAACATATCCAGACACATAAATAGTAGTCACTAACTTGTTTTTATAGTTCTTATTCAAATACTTCTAACATCTTCACCAAGGCAGCAGGCATGTGTCTTCTGTTAAAAAAAAGAGGGAGTGCATTGAAAGATATCTTGAAATTTTTCTTTTCCACAGGTCAGATTTATTGGAGATAATACAGATAATTGAAGGAAATACTTGTATCATTTCTGTCTTTATTTATAACATCAATTTTACATACTTTATAAAAATGTTGTCACTATTTGAGATCTTTTTTTTTAAATATTAGTTCTTTGAGAATTTTTTACACTGTGTTCTGATCGTATTCACCTTCCTCCCCAACTCTTCCCAGATCTATACTCTTCTTCCCCATCTTCTCAACCTGTGTTACGTTTCTTCATCAAACTCAAGAACAATTTGTGGTGCCTGAATACTCTTTGATGTGTGGCCAGAAGGAAAGAGGAGCATGGCCAACATACCCGGGGCTCTGGGAGAAAACTGACTCTTCTTCTCTTCTCAGCAAACAATTGAAGTGAAGTATTTTTATACGAGCTGTCATTCCATTTTTTCATACATCAATACCAATCCCTAAAATGAGGCATTTAAATTCACATGAAAATTCCCAACAAGCAGGCAAGCTCCTGAGCACATTGCCAGTTATAAGTCTAGGACCTCTCTTGACAAAACAAGCTTAAAGTAAAAAATGGAAGAATTTTCAAATTGAAGAGAACAAACCTATCAATCACTTAGATACACAAAAAGTAGATGAAAAACACCATAAAATGAATAGTACTGACTCTGTAAAACACAAAAGCCATTCTAATATGAAAATGCTAAAATCCAAACAGTAGCTGTTTGATGGAGAACACCAGGAGGACATGGCCCAGGAAATCAGATAAGCAGGACTAATATGGTCTCACAGAGACTGAAACAGCATGCACAGG